>NW_008752004.1:514864-533853 GCF_000715545.1 Opisthorchis viverrini | reverse complement strand
TTTCCTATTGTGATTTTGTGATTTTGTATTGGTTACTTTGCTTGTTAATTTATCCGAACACGCTGATAAGGTCCTAGTCCGCTACAAGGAAGCCGTCATCCCACAAATAACCAACCACGTCTGGAGATAGCAGATACTTTGCTAATGCCACATAAACGCACGAAGATAAGTTGGAACTACGTGCCCAAGTGCGCACTGTTGGTATCTCATCGCCTGGTGACGAGAAATCTGCAGGTCAATTGTGAAGCTTAGTGAACATATCGGGAGCCATGTGATTAAGGACCAAAAACGTACCCAATTTGCGAACAGTTCAACAGAGGCTCAACACATTTCCTCGTACTAGGCAGCTCGATTCACTGTGATTTCAGGGCCCTACCATTCCACATCGAGCATTTTCATCCCTGTTTTTTTTGCTTGATATGGCTAGATATTTGCCAGGCGGAGTCGTTTTCCCGAAAACGATGGCGGTTTCAAGGTTACCACTTTATAGCTTAGAATGGCTGTCTAATTCGCTTCTATACGGTTTCTCTGTATAAATGAATTGTTTGAGTGGGCGAATCTTCAAGGTCATAGATGATTTCGAGTTTAAAAAAGGTGAATTGCGGTAGGCCTCGAACAGTCTACGATGAACGGAAGCTACAGGTAGTTTTGCAGCTGCAATAATTTGTGGAACTTGCTAGAGCACACATTGTACTCGTGAAGTCAAATATGACGGAGTATTAATTCCATAACCAAATTTGACCTTTTATGTGCCTCAGGACTGGACTGATGGCGCACTTTTTGTCTTAACGCCTTGGGAATAACTTTCCCGAGTGATCGCCACTATAGAAATATTCTTTAATTTTGGGAAACTCGTACTAGATATCTAGAACATAAGGTTGCAGATGATAATGACCCCCACACGCGGGTCGAATTTTCTGGTTCATTGCTTGCTGTCAGTGCGGAAGTACTCAAGCGCTTTTTACTGGTAGCGTAGCTCTCCATTGCAAAATGCAAAACATACTAGGTTCTCCACAATCAGCTCTGAACAGTTACCAGATGTTATGCCGTTGAGTGGTACTCTGTGAACTGCTTACCATAACGCCTAGCATTGCCTCCAAACCTGAGTGAAAGATGCTGTTCTTGCTTGAACAATACTGGAATGGGGACCTAACTGACGCGCACGACTAACATGCGGCCAGAGGTCCATGAAGCCTAATTAACTAGCAGACACGTGCCCATCCATTGCAAGCAGAAATATCAAAGTTCCAACTAGGAGATGAAACGTTGAATTTAATGGGCGATTTGATAAGTTTGTTAGCTCAACCGGGAAGCGTACTGCTTTATTGGTGCAAAGTGTCCTAAGTTGGGGGAAAGATATACTTTAGTAACGTCGAGCCTTAGTGCAGCAATATTGTCCCTGAACAGTCAAATATCTTATGTTTGCCACGGCCCTCCTATGTTCCAGCCCCCGAAGTTTACCCACCACCAGGTTAAATTTTTCGCTCAGCCTGTCAAGCGGGGGGTGGTTCGGAAACAAGTGCAGAGGTGTATGTTGTTTCGGTGAGTTGTAATCTGAGTGCCACCGTTAAAGGATGAGGATGCAACCTGGGAGAGAACGCAGACAGCGTTTAGCGCGGAGCTGTTGCCCTCCAGGTTATCCGCTCTGTCGCAATTGTATGAAGTATGCACCTCATTTTCCCTGCTTGAGCTACTCGGCGTAACGGGATAACTCCTGAACGGCATGCTCCAGTGAGTTCGACTGGTAACGCGTTTTCTCAGGCGACCCTTCGCGTTCTGTGGACGGCTGTAGGTCATATCCCGGATGGTGCCCAGAAGTATTGTTTGCGAGCATTATACAACCAGTCGACCGTAATTTAAGTGACAAATCGTTGGTCGGTTCAGCACGGCAGTTGCAGATTNTCGAAGTCTTTGTGCTAGTATTATGATAAACAGAAGCATACTGTACGAGATCGTCTAGGCAAGCCATCGAGTTGAAAATTTGCCGGCTGTTTTCAGGTGGTGTTTGTGACTAAATTACGCGCATGTTATGGAATAATAATGGCAACATACGTGCTTACAGGTAGCTTTGCAAATGCGGAAATAGCCAGCCAAATACTGACCTCGCTGCCATATTCGTGCTGCCAAACTGTCCATGGCAGATTTCTTCACTTGATACTGTTCCTTCATCTCTCCCTCGCGCCGAACAGTTTGTTCACTGGAGCAGATTTTTCGGTTCCCACGAAGGCATGCATAACCGGGCGTCCGGCGCCCATGCCATTCGTGATCGGGAAGGTGTAGATCTTGTATCCACAGTTGGGGTAAACGTTACCATAAAAAGACCCATCGAGATCGGCCTCTCGCTTGGGTTCCACGGACATATATTTTTACACCCGGGAAGAGTCAGAACAGCGCCAGCTCGTGCCATCTGGCGGTGACCTTCCCTCGACTTCAAAACAAGAAAACATCCGGACTTGGGAGACTTTTCCAAGAACAAAGGCAAATCATCCGACACGAAAACATCAATCGAACACTTAGTCAACAGAGATGGCCGACACCCGCTGCGGTACATGCGTATGCCTGATGGTGTGCCACCCACCAGTTGGGAATGAACACTATCATTATTATCATGCTGAATTCCTCCGCTGCAAACAGTCGCACTTAATAAGACGGTGTTTCATGCTTCAGCTCGGTTATGCAGGAGCTCATCTCTCCTTCGTTGTCTATCGATTTACCGCATTGGTTCAACTTATTATCTCCTTCAGATTCCTCGATGTTGCGTTGGTTTTGCTAACCGTTTGCTTCATTTGTAGTACAGCCACTGGTAACGCAAACCAGTGTAGGTACTTCAGTTCCCTACTGTGTGCACAAACACCACGTGGTTATCCCTCATGCGTTCGTTTTATGCTTTCGCCCTGAAGGATGAAATCCAGGTAGCTGACAATATCCCGACAAACCCACCTGTGGTGATATCTGAAACCATGGCGCTGCTACGTTAAAACTAAATGCGCGACGAAGATTAATGGAGATTAATTAGAGCGAATTCCAACAAAACTGAGACATTTTATAATGGATTTTGGTTTTTATCCCTACACAAAGGTTTTAGGGAATCGAGCACCTGCAGGCTGAAAGGCCATGTTTTCAGGCGAGAATCTCACTTTACAGAACTTCGTCTGAAACTTTCCCATTAGAAATGGCACTACAATTGCAGAGGTTTCCCCTCCTTCACCCATGCTTACCACGGACCATTATTTCAGACAGTTATTAAGATAGAAATTACATCAGTTCACCGGGAGCCGATAACTAGCGTTCTTAATCTACTCCAATGGGAAGAACCCGACAAGCTTTAGACATACATTCATATAAGCATGAGAAAGGCAGGAGAACTCCACCCAACAAACTCCCAACCAACAAACGGAACGGAAATGTACCCCCGGCATAGAGCCAAAAATTTAAAATTTTATCAATAGGGAAGCACCAGGAGAACTCCACCCAACAAACTCCCAACCAACAAACGGAACGGAAATGTACCCCCGGCATAGAGCCAAAAATTTAAAATTTCATCAATAGGGAAGCACATCAAACTTCGGCTCTTGCCCGGCAACATGAGAATGTGCTCCACCAGTACAGACAAGTGTACCTGTGTAAAAAACAACTGACCTCATTCTGTGAAAGTAATTATTCCATAGAGCCCATTCGTTGGGTGATCAACATTGTCGAAATTCTCAGAGCACACCGTGTCACCCTATATTTTTCTGACACCGCGTCACGTACACTAAGTTGGGAAAGCAGCGAGGCGTACCGAGTTGGGCACAAAACGGGAGACCAGGGAATATCCGGTAAGTTGAAGTCACCCAGCACAAATTTAGACGAATAAAGAAGGGCATGTGCGCTGAACAAGTCAGTTGTAGAAGCGGGGGAGGAGGTAAAGGTAGATAGATACAGCCTTCTAGTACAGGTCGTTTGGTATGTCCAATGGAGATCCAGGTAACCCCTGGAATCGTCAATGGAGGTTGAACGAAGTTCTCATTTAGAGCAGACGGCACAGCCTCCACACTTTGAGTTCATCCTATTGGAGCGACAGAGCTGCGCACATGGTATCCAGCATGCCGCATGCAGTCAGGATAGCAGTTTTGGTGCTTTGAATATTGGGACCAATATATTAAGCACAAATCCGTCTATTCCATATGGTCAATTGTCATCACACTAATCGCGGCAGGCGTCAAGTTTTTCTTTTTGCGTATATTATTGCACATTATCCCATTTGATGTCTTTCTCAAACTCACCATGCTCTATCAATCTCATCCAAAGCTTTGGGCTTTGGCAATGCCCAGTTTGGATGACCTGGTTGGCTGTTATTAACTCCACCTGGCCCATGATCTACAACAACAGCATCCCCTAACGGACCAAAAAAACCTGCGATCGCGTATCGGCTTCGTTCCACCTTGTTTCCTCGGGCAGCCTGAAATGAATCCTGTTGCTCAGATAACCGCATATCCAGGCCCAATCGACTTACACGTGACGTCCATTACGGGGCTGCCCAAAAACTGAAGCATGTCAGACCACAGCACTGTCATATCCAGTTTGCTGGCACACCCGCAACTATTCGGTTTCTTCTCTTGACAGTGCTCTCTCGCGCACTCGTTCCAATAACTGAAAATACGACAATCTCCCCGCCTGACCTCAATTGCCCCCATGACAGAGGCATTCCAATTTGTTGAACTACTCATTCGAATTTATCCATTTCCGCGTTCCTGCGCTTCCCACAAAATTCAATGACTTTCCATACATTTCGTGTTCCGGCTTGTATGTTGCAATCATCCCACCCCTCCCAAGACCTATTATGCCCGTCTCCGAAACAGCGTCAGCAAATCTCGACCGAAACCCCTCGCCCACTCGGGCCAGTAACTGCAACCGCGAGAACATTTTCCATCTGGCCCCAAAAGTCTTTGGGACTAGTTCTTTTGCACCCAATGAATTTCCGCTGAAAGTCGGTAAACCTGGTTTTCTGCTGCAAATTTGACGTGTTTCTTCCATAAATAAATAGGGTTGACCTTATGCTTTATCACCATGTCTCCATCAAACCTACACCTTGCATCTGATTTCCCTGCAACAAGGCAACCAGGAGTCTCCTTAGTTTCAGATTAAACCACACTTTTGAGACAAAATTAGCTACGTTCTCCCATTCCGGATTATTGCATCTCCATCTCCACTTTTGCTCGTTGTGACACTGGCCATTTACCAAACTGCCCAAGGTCACTCATGGCCAGCGATGTCTCTTCAGTTTTAGTTCATGCCAGCCGGCCTAGTCTTTGTACCAGTCGAACCTAATGCCCACTATGCCATTCAAGTCAAGAAGGAGACTATTATTATTATTTCATCGAATGCTTCCCACTGTTCACGATATGGTCCTCTTTCCCCGGAATCTCCACTACCCGCAAACCAACCAGTCATGCTTCATTCTGACTGTAAAATTATAATCATGCCTGACGGTTTGCCACCCGCAAGTTCGGTATAAACATTATTACTATTGTTATTATGATCATGAGGAATCGGCCCGAGAGGCATTCACCGTTTTACGGATGATCCGAAGCACCATCTCCCGTATTACTCGCATCCACTTCCGAATGCTCTATGAGACCTACGTCAGACCACTCCCTGAGGTGCCAACCAAGTTGTCTATTCCGGATGCATGAAAGACTTCACCCACATTAAGCGCGTCCAGCAAGCCTCTACGAAGGTAATTGCCGGCCCCAAATCTGTGGACTACAAAGTAAGTCTCGCGGAGCTTGAATTTGTTTCCTGGGGTACCGCCGCCTCCGAGGGGACCCAGTTCCTCATTATGCCCTGCTTAAACGAAGTTTGGCCAACAGGTTTTTCATCAATGTATCAGCAAAAGCATGGCAAGGACATGGCAGGAGTATTTTGAAGCTCAGAGCGCACACATTCAATAGGCAATTTTTTCTAATTTCGGGTAATAGCTGCGTGGAGTAACCTTTCGCCGACGGTTGTGCATGCTTTTGCTAGAACCCAGTCCAAAGCAACATTGGATACTTATTTAGCGAGCCCTCGCGTTGGCAAGCATACTCTCTCGCGCTGAGAACACAAAGAGAACTGCCACGTATTTTTTCCACTTGTGCGTTCCGGTAAACGTCAAGAACAAAACCGACCCAAGAAACTTGGGCACAAGGCTCGATTCTGTGTATCAGTCAATAAATCCGTAAATTTCGACCAATCAGGACACAATTCAATGTCTCCGAGAGGCGTCGCATCTGGACAAACGGTAGGATTTCAGTTTGGTTTTCAGACGAATTTATAGTCAAAGTTTCATGCAGTAGTCACCCGGGAATCTAAATCCCCTTTGCAGGCTTTCCTTCTGTTTTCATCAAAACGCCTCTCCACTCATCAAATGGCGCTTTGCGGTCAATGCCTCTACCAGTCACCTAACGATTGCTCCGTGATTAAATCATGACACAGTAGCAAATCAACCTCGCTGATCGCTCAAGTTACGTTGCCATTGATGATGTTCAATAAAACATCGCCCAGCATAACGAATCAAAATGTTCACTTATTGGGCCCTAAAGTTCCTGGTCCACACAGAAGGACTGAATGTTTGTACTGTTTCAACTTACATAATGAGCGCTTTTCCTGAAATTGTGCTTTCTCTCTTTGTGAATGCGTTCTAGGAACAGCCGCAAAACACCTCTTTGGAAGGGTTCAATCAAAGCTGCTTAAGACGAGGCTAGATGCTTCATATTTTACTCCTTGAGTCCCCGGTGATCCCAATGCATTGGTGTGTGCTTTCTGTGTCCTGGGACTGCATACATTCTCCGAGGCTGAAAAAGCTTGATGGGCTGAATTACTTCACTCTTTTATTTTTGGATTAGTAAATGGTAAATTGTGTCTATCCGACATTCTGAAATTGAGTTTTAGCGAGGTCTGTCTTGATTCTTCCGACCAACAAGAAGAACGGATGATGTCACGCTGGCCAGTGATATTAACGCCAAAGTGAAACGACTAAGCCCGGCTGAATGTTAGATTTGAAGCTAATGTGGATATTGGGGTGCGCTTTCTTCAGTTCTACTGTTAGTGACCAGTGGATTTGCAGCACAATCATTCATGACGGGCCACCAACCGTAAGTGAATCATTGGCACATCATCAGCAGAAGTTAAGCCTGGAATGTCATTTCATCAACGCCATAAGGCATTTCCTCGAGTTCTGCATCTTGCGCTCTACAACTAGATGACAGACTCTGGTTAACAGCCTGACGACTCTATCACCAAAGATTTGGAACCAAAACAACACCGGTGAAACATACCACCTTGATCTTGATCCAAATCTTTTAAAAGGAAGCTAAAAGTTCATGCAAAATCGCTGTGGCGTCAGCTTCCTAGTTATGCTATCCAAGCTGCCCTCTGACATAATTTTGTGCATGCTGCCCGATTGCCGAGAAAGGGGGTCCATGCGATTTTCATCTTGGCAGAGGATACATCGGTCAGCTGTAACGCCCTTCTGGGGCCTAGCTGCCATGCCCCCGAGGGGAGCACGAGGGCTGGGATACTTCCAGGTCGCCCAAGCCTAGACTTCTGAAGTCGAGAGTCACAGGTTGGGTTTGAACTCAGACCTTCTGATCAGTAAATTCGTGGTGTGACCACTTGATCCTTCTCGCATCGACCATAAGTTTACCTCAAAACTTTTTCTCAAACTTCCCGTTTGTGCCATCTTAGAGAAAGTGCAGAAGAAAATAATCATCCCGGTAAGTAATGCTTGGACATACGTACCACATGTTTGAACCACCGCAGTTGATGTTTTCGGATGTTTTTCGCAACAGAATCACCCGCTGCACAACAGGATACCCGTTTTCCGATTACCTCGGTTCGGGTTCGGTGACGTTACACTAGAATAGCAACGCCCGCCAGATATTGTGGGTCAAAAATCTGAAGAATTTTTTCATCATCTGTCCTCAAAGTACACGTCATCCACACAAGAGTGCATCTGTTACTATAACCTGGCACACGAGGGCCAATAATGTAGCCTATTTATGTCACAGGTGATGTAAATGAGCAAACGTGATTCGGCCGTTTCCGATTTGTGCTCTAACCTCATCAGCTACACCTCCGTCAAAATCTAGTGGTACACAGGCTTGATAAACTCCATACGGACTACAACGCTCCCCGTTGAATCATAGGGGGTGAATAGAGCCTGCGTTTTGAAAAATGACCACGCACTTTGAAGGTGCGGGGCACATTCAGAAAGATTGTGTGGTGGTGTAATAACGGTATTTTCATCCGCTTGAATTTCAGTATGAACCTCCCAAGCTAGCTGTGGTAAATGTATTTTTCTCAGCTAGTTCTCAGCCTGAGCCTCATAAGCTAGTGTTCACGTAACAACAACCACCAGAGGTGCACAAGGCATATTAACCCCAAAAACGAAGTGAGGAACACTTGTACAGCGCTTCATATATATAGCGTAGGTGGCAATAAAGGCTGCGATGCTGGCATGGTCGTTATTTAGTGCACAAGGCATAATAACCCCAAAAACGAAATGAGGAACAGTTGCACAGCGCTTGATATGTATAGCGTAGGTGGCAATAAGGGCCGCGAAGCTGGCATGGTCGTTATTTACCAGTGTCCTCACCAAGCCTGATCGTCAATCGCTTCACGCAGAATGGTTACGCCAGCAGGGAAGCAAGCGAACACTACGGCTTCTAGTCATTCTTCCTTCCGAATCTGCCGTTCAGAAGATCTTGGAGCGGGCTGGCGGCATTCAAAAGACCTAGCCAATAATCAGGCGTCTATCTGAGGATCGCCCTTTAGAGTTGCGAAAGGTGGGTCACGGTAGATCACGGGTAGAGGCACGAAATAGGCTTCTGCTTGACACCAGTTCAGCCGACCCCAACCTCACGGCCAGGCTGATTTTGGTCATATCCCGTTGAGTTCCAGAAAACATGCCGGCGCAAACCGCCGGCAGTTTTATTCGACTACCATAGACCCCTCGTCCGCAAAAGGCAGTGATGCCCTGGAGGAGGCAAACCTCATATGCAGGCAGCGCCCAAAGTAACAGACGACACAGATGCATGCTTGAACTCCCCACCAAAGCCACAGCCTCTGAAATGGACTGGGTCAGATGTGCGGGGAAAAGCGGCGAAGCGAATCTCCAGCTCCATTCCGTCAAAAGCGGCCTTTCGGCTTGTGGACAAAATCGTTTCCCAGGACCCCGACAGCCAAAGCCATAAACGTGACTACAGCCAAACGGAAAAGTTCTCGTACGCCCAGTTAGCCAGGCTGATCGCCAGCGTATCACGTGTTTACACAAACACGAAAGAAAAGCGATTGCAGCCAAACAAGACACAAATTACGTCAGATTAGAAAATTGCTGGCTGGCTTTGAGGGACAGCCCTACGCGAAAACAGGCCTCATGGGAGCGCTACCAGAAGCATTACTTTTTGGTGCTGCCACTCAGTGCTCAGGACCTCTCAAAGACACGTTTCCGGTCAAACCGCACGAAAACGCCCAAGAATCCAAGAAGACGAAGGTGTGCCGCAAATCTTTGATCAACAGCAAACCTGGTCGCGAAAGAGATACAAGCCACAATGTTCAAAATTTTCGCACACGGGGAAAAAACTGCGTCCCCCAAAGCCTAAATGCCCAAGCAAACCGGGCTCTCACGGGACGAAAAAAACTTCACAAGCAAAAAACATGCCCAGAAACCACCAAGAAAGGAGGCAAACGATACCACCACAGAGGCCACTTTGTAGCCTTGGACGCAAATCCGATGCACAACTATTAGGTCTGCTAACCCTGCTGGTCACTCAACTTTCGGCTCCTCACCCTCGGAGGCAGCATA
The DNA here is from genome assembly GCF_000715545.1 of Opisthorchis viverrini. Lineage (NCBI taxonomy): Eukaryota > Metazoa > Platyhelminthes > Trematoda > Opisthorchiida > Opisthorchiidae > Opisthorchis > Opisthorchis viverrini. The sequence goes on along the minus strand of NW_008752004.1, from coordinate 524,027 downwards.
GACAGAGCTGAAATGCTTGTCCACAAACAGCCTCCGTCTTTTCAACAAACTCGGCGATGTTAAACGGTCAGCTCTCCCCGAGCAACCGTCTATAATCGCACTCAGAGACCCGGCTCACACCAGATGTCTCTAACGCGGAGATCTCGATGGACGGTGACTATTTTTCGAGCTGGCTCAAAACGAGAGAGGGCTGGTTCGGTTGCCCTTTACTTACACGCGGACCTACCAATCCCGATCATCCTCTTTCACCTTCTGGCGATGCACCGTGGATGAAAATCCTGCTGCGTGAGTTCGATGCTCCCTTCTCGATAGGGTCTAGCGTAGCCCCTCGAGTCTCTCTGAAGGCGATCAATTCCTCATACGGACACTCGAGAAACTCTCCTCCAACTACCACATCACGCACTCCCGGTAGGTGACTTCAACGCTCCAAAAGTGGCCTGGATGGGACTCCAGCGCTTCGTTCAACAGAGTATTTGGGCTCAACATGTCGTTGCACTCACCAGATACCGCGCAGACCAATTACCATACCTCCTGGATTTGGTCATCACTAACGAAAGACACTTCGTTGATAGGGCAACGATTAGCGCTCCACTGGGACATAGTGGCCACCGAGTGCTGACCTTTACTTTCGTCTGCTATTGGGTCAGAAATTCCGAACCTCGAACGTAGTTTCGAGACTTCCACCGTGCAGATTTCTCAGGAATGTGCACCCTTCTTGAGCAAGTTACCTTGAGCCCAGCTCCAGTGGAAGAACTATATAGGAAGATTGTCCGGAAAGTTCATGAGGCAGACGCGACGTTCGTCCCAAAAGAGCAGCACACACTCGGATGAGCCGCGGGCTCCCAAAAAGAATTCAGCGACTTCTGGAAAAAGGTCCTAACTCTTTCAACAATTCGACTACAGGGTATACAGAAGATGAGCTGCCATTTCGTAAAATGCGGAACCGCGGTACATGAGAAATCCGTCAGTGGAACATACGACAATAAGCCACTACTCCAGACCTCGCTTGAAGAAACAAAAACGTACTGCTCAAACACATGAGACATTGTCGCCAATCTACAAAACTGGTGACCGACTATCGCCTGGCAGCTACAGCCTCACTAGCGTGCTGTGCAAGGTGATGGAACGCATTCTGAAGCAAGCTATCCTAGATAACCTTACCTCTAGCAACCTGATATCCCCAGCTCAACACGGATTTCTCCCACACCGCTCTTGCGTGACAAACATGCCCGTGTATATGGGCAGCTTAACCCAAGCCAAAAACGAAGGACTCATATCGGATGCCATATTTTTCGACTTCTCAAAAGCATCTGATAAGATCCCACACGTCCCGCTCCTTCACAAACTCGAAATCCTGGAGTTCCAATGCCAGTGCCCTGCAAATGGATGTAGACGCTGCAAAGCGGTGGTCGATGGACCGGCACCTTACTCTGAGCGACGAAAGGTGCGTCCATATGTCATTTGGGGTAGGGACTCAGCGAATGCCTTTATTATGCATGGTGAGAAAGGGTCAGAAACATCATAAAGACAGACGCAAAAAAGGATTTGGGCATTCGGGCCTTCTCAAACATGTCCTTTTCACTGCACCATGAGAAATCGGCCCGAAAGGCATTTGTCATTTTACGGATGATCCGACGCACATTCTCCCGTGTTACTCGCATGGACTTGCAAACACTCTATGGGGCCTACGTCAGACCTGGAGTACGCCAACCAAGTTGTCTACTCAGGACGCACGAAAGACGTCACCTTGACTGGGCCTGTCCAGCGGGCCGCTATGAGAATGGTTACCGGCCTCAAATCCGTGGACTACGAAACGCGTCTCGCGATGCTCGATCTCTTTCCCCTGGAGTACGCTCGCCTCCGAGGCGACCTAATTCTTACTTATGCCCTGTTTGAACAAAGCTTGGCAAACAGGTTTTTCACCGTTGACCCAGCAAACACACGGCGGGGACATAGTAAGAAAATTCTCAAGCTCAGATCACATACATTCATTAGACAAAATTTTTTCTCATTTCCGGTAATAGGTGCGTGGAATGACCTTCCTCCGACGGTTGTCCACGCTCCTTCTAGAACCCGGTTTAAAGCACTATTAGACATTTGTTTATGCGAATCCTCGCGCTGGCAAGCATACTGCCCCGCGCTGAGTACATAAAGAGCAGTGCTACACCCTTTTTTCACTTGGACCTTCAGGTGAACGACAGCCACTATACAACAAGAGCAAAACCGACCCGGGAAACTTGGGCAAAAGCCTCGATCCTGCGTATTAATCCGTGAATCCGTGACTTTTGACGCGTTCTGGATGCGCCATTCGCAACCGGCATTCGGCCAATACTGGGTCGTGAATGGTTGTTGTGTCCAGACTTTCGACCAATCAGGTCTCGTCTTGATGCCGGGCTGGCATGCGTCTCGAAGATTTGGCCAATCTTTCGTGAGATCAACTTCTCGGCCGTAGCAGCACCTGAGTGCAAGCGGTAAAGCGGGATCCGTGTGGAACTCCGCCTAACACTAGCGTTCTTGTCAAAAGCAACCACAAAAGGTGCATAGCTTACATTACCATCCGGAACCAGGTCAAAAACATGTGCAAAGTATGCTTGTAACTGTGCTTATACTTGTACATAAAATGTATGTCTTGACAATATTCTGGAAATCCCGATGTCTTCTGAATGTGCCATTGACAATCGGCATCGGGAGATACTCGGTGAATATGGTTCTCTGCCGTGTAGATCAGTGCATGGTGAACGGCAGCCACTAAACGACAAGAAAACTGACCCGGGAAACTTGGGCGGAAGCCTCGATCGTTTGTATCATTCCGCAGATCCGTGAATAATTGGCTGTTGGGTCTGGGCTTTCGACTAATCAGAGGTCGCGTTAACTCCGCACCGGCAAGTTTCCCGAACTTGTGGCCAATTTTGTATGGGATAGGATTCCTGGCCGTATACGGCTGCTATAGCAGCGCCTAACTGCCTGCGGTAAAGTGGTATCTCTGTGGAGTTCCTCCTAACAAGTGGTCGTTACCTTAATGAAAAAGGATAGTCCTTGAACTGGTACTTCAAAGATCAGTACGTTACCGCATTTGTACTTATGACCAACAAGGTTCTCACCAGCAACGATTTGAACATAGGGGTTTCGAAGGCCTCACAGCATTCACCTCACTAGTTCACCAAAGACGAAGTTGGGCAATGACGGAGAGAATGTACATTCTTGTAGGGAAGCTTCTAGAGAGTTCACCGTTTACTCCGGGGACCCGAAGTATGTGAAGATAGGGACTTCCTTTTGAGGAAGTGTGGTTAAGAGCACTGACCACTTGGTAGAATCGAACCCACAATTGAAGTTAAGGTACATGAAAAATAAGTTGTTCAGCTTTTGCAGCCTTTCGGTGCCTAACTGCCATGTCACCTGAAGGCTGCACGAGGGCTAGGATACTGCCAAGTTGCCCAAGCCTTGACAGGGGAAGTCGAAAAACAGGTCGGGTTCGAACCACGGACCTTATGGCCAGTAAATTTGCGCTCTGACGACTTGGCCCACAACGATATTGTGGGTCTTAGGTACATATGGCACTGCTCCAACATTTGCCGGATTGTGTACATGTAAATGACTCAGCCTCTACCCGGTCGAAATACCGTTTCACGGTCGCGTGTAAGGGGTTCGAGTGCCGCCGTAAGACGATGGAGAGTCATTGACTCTAGAAACCCTGTTATAACGAAAGTCAGACCAACACCCAGGTGGTTATTACGTTCACGGCGAGTCCTCTTTTTAAAGATGGGCGCCCTAGGTTTCCCAGTGCATACTTCACAATGTGGAAGTTCGTTTTTCAGTATAGTTCAAACCACAGTCAGGTCATTCTTGTTACTCGGCGTTAAGCTTGTGCTACACGAGTTAAACCACACGTCTTGCGAACTTATGATAATTCCATATCAATGGAGCTTTTCCATATCCGAATGTTCATCAGGCTGTAATAGATGTACCTTGACAAAATAAGTAGATCTGCCATTGTGCATGTTTTAACAAAAGTACACCTGCCCAGTGTCCTAAACTGGCCTCGTCTTATAAGTTGTAACAGAACGCGCTACTACGGGAGGGTTTAACCATCTACTTTACCTGTGTATTTTTATCTGAAGCCGTGTACTTGGTGTTTCTTGGCAAAAAGGATTGTATTTGAATAAACCACACATCACAAGTAATGAAACAGTGCCTCGTCAAATTGATGTGCTTACTGCACTTAGGCATCCCTATTTGCTCCTAAAGGTGGTCTTTGTGGTGATGGCGAATTTGCTCCATTCTGTTTCCTCTTCAGCTGGTGTTCCCCAATGTGGTGTATTTCAAATGGCTTTTTCACTAGACGCTTTACAACAGGTTCGTTGGAAGAATATGGCCAAAGTGTTCGCCCTGGTAGGGTCCCGTTAGATGTCTTCTTTAGTTGATTAGGTTCCTGGCGAAAAGGTTCTCCTGGTTGATGCCACTATTCTTCACGCGGTGGACAGAGTCATCACCATGCCTGTTTTGCGAAGGTTAGGCGTCAGTAAGATTTTCAAGCTGGCTGACATGCCTCCGAAGGCAGATGTTCCCAGGTGAGTTTTCTTAATTTCTTTGTGTATTAAGTATCCGATGCTTCTCTTTCTCAAAGGGTATTATCCTCTCGTATTATCAGCAACTTTCCTCTCTAAATGCCGTTTTGGACGTGAACATATTTTACCTCTCTGAGTTTTTCGTAGAAATAGATGGACACCCATAAAAGCAGACTGCCCAAAATGCGGTCATGTTCCTCTATTACTCATGTAGTGGATTACAAGAAAGGAAAGATAGCGCGATCGAAAATCCTTGTGAGGATAATATTCACACAACATGAACCACTTCATGCCTTCTACAGACATGAGGAAAAATGAACGACGCGTGTGCTATTTATGAATGAATGAGTAGGCGTTAACCTGAGTCTTCTGTAGTTGAAAATTTCAAGGGTTTGGGAAAGTAAATGGTGACGACCGTTCTAATATGTCTGTGAGAAAAGAAGGGGAGAACGGTTCCATGCGACAGTGGGGTACTGTAGCTTGATATGAGTGACTAGGAGTGGAGAGGCTGGTTGAACTGCGAATGAATTTTGATATGGAATTGAAGAGAGATGAAGAAAAAAGATAAACGTACAGTAATAAACCTTTCGGTATTTAGCTGCCATGCCACCAGAAGGAAGCACGAGGTGGGAGAATATTTCAATGCACAAAATGAAACAGATGAGTAATGCCTGGATAGCAAAGGGAGTTATGGAGTTTTCCAAGTTAGTTATTGCTCCCCATGGAACCATGTGCGTTTCGTGACAGAGTGTCTGCGACATGATTGTCCTTGCCAGGTCGGTGTATGACATCATACTTGTACTCGGACAACTCAATCCTCCAGCGTTGTATCTTGTGATTTTTCACTTTACCCTTCTGTCCACCGTCGTACATGAATGTGACTGAACGCAGATCGGTGATCAGTTTGAAGGGTCTTCCGAGTGGATAGTGCCGCCATTTCCTGATGGATTCAACGATATGNATTCTTCTCGCTCGAATTAATTGCCCTTGAGAAGGTCACCGGTCGATGGTTTTGGCTGCGGGATGCGGCTATAGCCACATCGGAGGCATCCGTTTCAACAACCAAAGGCTCGTTATAATCTACTGTAATTAGCATAGCATTTTCTAGTTCGTTTTTTAGGTTATCGAAGGCTAATTCGACGTCGGCAAGTAAAGAAAATGTTAGAAAACGAAGATATCCAATGGGCGTAATGTGCGAACATACCGATGACGAATTGCATTTCCGTTCTAGTACGCGGAGGAGGTAACTGGCGGATGGGTTCCATACGTTCAGGGTCTAGTCCTATGACACCCTTTGAAACCTCATAACCTAGGAGGCGGATTACTTTTGAAGCAGTGACGGATTTTTCATCGTTGAGCGTGATCCCAAACTTCTTCGTAGCCCTTAAAAATGATTGGAGATTGAGTCGTGTTCATCTTGGGGTATTGCCACAAATGGTCACGTTGTCTATGTAGGCATTTGTGCTTTTCAGCTTTTCAGTCTTAATGATATTGTTAATAGTTCGCTGAAAACACGCTGCACCGTTGGTGACACCTAAGGGTGTGCGTCAAAACTGAAACAGGCCACCACATGGAAAAGGTTTGGAACCAGCTGAGAAGTCATCGTTTCAGAAGAGCTTGGTGAACAGTCGGTAGCTTGTATTTGGGCAACGTTTCGCTTTTGACACAAAAGCTTCATCAGGCCAAGTCAACAGGTCACCAAATTGGCCAGGTTACAAGACAGTAACCAATCAGTCTTCAAACTAGATCAGTGTTGAGTGTCAATTAACGGCTCTTGTTGGCTAGTGTGGCCAATTTGGTGACTCACTTGGTGTTCACTTGGCCCAAATAAAAACTACCGATTGTTTACCAAGCTCTTCTGAAACGAAAGGCCACCACATGCTTTGAATGCGTCAAAAGGTTTGTCGGATGCAGAGATGGGGACTTGATGGTAAGGAGACAAGAGATCTTATGTACTGTAGACCTCGTAGTGCGAAATTTCCACAATCATTTTGTCCAAGCGTGGCAGAGGGTAGGCGTCCAGATATGTGAACCGGTTGATAGTTTGGCCTTAGTCAGCGACCATCCGGCGTTTGTGATTGACATTCTTGGCAACCAAAACCTGTGCTCTCCAGGGAGACGTTGGCTGGATGATGCCTTGCAATAAGCGGTCAACTTCGGCGCGAATGAATTTTTCATCATCTGGATGATGCCGTCTTGATTTGGTTGCAACAAGCTTGCGATTTGGAGACAAGTTGGCGAAAAGTGATGGTGATTCAGCGCTTATAGCCGTTAGGCTGTAGATGGTGAACGCATCACAGTCCCCGCCGTGTAGACCTAGAAAGTCATGCCCGAGTAAGACATCGGTGCAGAGGTTTGACATTACAAAGATCTTCGGTTCATTGTATGAAGTATCTCTGTATCGGACAGAAACACAAGTGTAACCAGTCGTTCGGTAGGATAGGAATGTAGATGCCATTGTGATGACTGAGAAAGTTTGGTAAAAAATATCGTTCAGCTGTAGCACCCTTTCGGTGCCCAACTGCCATGGAACCTGAAGGTTGCACAAGGGCTGGGATACTGCCAGGTGGCCTAAGCCTAGACAGGGTAAGTCGAGTGACAGAGGTCGGATTCGAACCACGGACTTTCCGTTCAGTGAATTCGCGCTCTAACCACTTGGGCCATCTGTGGTAAATTTTCCAATTATGCAGTTTCACGACGTTAGAGTTAATGAAACTACAAGAACTTCCTGTATCGACCAGAGCACGGAGAGCAATGCCATTGACTTCGATAGTTGCCAGGCCGTTAGGAGCTGCTGCAACGAATAATGACGATAAAGTAGGCTTCGTGGTACAACTTGTGTGGAACTTGGTGGTATTTTTTGAACGGCACACGCGGTGGAAGTGACCGAGTTTACCACAAAGATCATAGACGGCCTCTTGAGTGGGGCACTTTAGACGAGGACGTGTATCATAACCGAAGAAATAATGTTTGAATGGATTTTACAGAGGCAGTGGTCGGATCGAAACGTAGTTCAGGATTCTGTGAAATGGGTGGAATCGTAGAGCAGGATATAGGTTCGTTACTAACATGACCGACTGTTTGTGAGCCAGTTCGAGGGATCTAGTAAACTGGTATGCTTGGTCCAGAGTGAGTTCGCTCTGTGCTAGAAGTTTTTCGCGGATGGACGTGGACACTGGGCTGTTAATTGTAGCGTCACGCAGGCACTCATCTTGATATTCAGTTGCAGATATCGATTTAAACCTACAGTCTTTGGCTAATGATTTCATTTTTCGTACAAACTGATCAATATCCTTTCCGTTGTGCTTGTAGGTCTGCAGCAGGTAGCGTGCATATATGACATTTTTGGGCGGACATATGGTTCTCGTAACTTGTCGATTGCAGTTTTATGGTGTGATCAGCAATGTGATCGCATACCGGCGGATCCACAAGTGGATGAGAGTTTCAAGTTTGTCGGGTTTAAAAGATTCGACAATTTTCAGATAGGTTTCGAAGGTACGAGACCAGCGTTTTGCTACATCTGTGAAGTTTGGGTCAGCGTCGAAGAATCGAGGTTGTAACTTCGGGTTCATTGTGTTCTTAGACAAGCAAATTGAGACGTTTAGAATGTGTCCGAGAATGAGTTAGTGCAGAGTCCGGGTTTTCGAGGATAGTCAATGTTTTACTTGTCTAAGAACAAGGGCGGATGAGCTGGAATGTACATACAAAGGTTCAATGTGAGTATATATGGTGAGTATAATAATAAGCACACAAGGATCACGACACAGACTACCAGAAGTCGAGGTACAGCGGTTGGGCTCGACCTACGGACTTTCCGGTCTAACCACTGAGCTGGTTTTGTGGAGGGTGGTATCCTCTGCACAGGCCTGGACACAACCAGAAACGGATGAGAGTAAACCAGCTACAAAGTGGCAGAATAATCCGAGAAACAACACATTCAAAATGTATTGGCAACTAGATTCTTGGAGGCAGTTCATATCCTGTACGAGACGTTTGACGAACGGACGTACATGCGGTACTTGATCAAAAGCCCTTGAGTCATCAAAGTTTACGTGTTTGGCCCCACCAAAAGAGCGGGTCGGGTGACGCGAGTGTACGAGAATGGGTTACCAACAGAAAGATGATATCCTTGCGTTGGTGGTCGTTCGGAAAGGCACTGCTTTCATGATCTCGGGGCCTTGAGTGAAATAGATGTGGATAGTAGCCGTTTTGGCAGATGTAGATTCGCGTGTAAGATCAGGGACTGGTGTGTGTGGATTTTTCATGGTCAAGAGTACAGTCATAGCCGAAGAGGACGGCGAATGATACATTTTGTTTGGGAGGGGGGGGGGGGTGGAGATTGCTGGCCGGAAGGTCCGTGATTCGGACCCAATCTCTGCATCTTGACTTACTCTGTCTAGGATCGCACAGCCTGGCACTATGCCAGCCCTCGTGCTCCCTTGGGGTGGCTTGGCATCTAGATACCGAAAGGATGTTAGAAGTGAACGATTTCATTTTTTGGAATGACTTCCATAGTGCAAATCCTAATCAAGGTTGGTGGGTTGCTGTCCGGACAGGAGGCTTTCGGTTTTACATACATATATATATATATATATATA
>NW_008752004.1:504206-510608 GCF_000715545.1 Opisthorchis viverrini | reverse complement strand
ATAATGACTGATGAACGACAGTGACCGCTGAGGGAAAGTTTGGGGGGATACTACAAAACTCTAAACAAGAACTTAACAAAAGATTTTGGTCTCCTATCTTAGAAGTTTGATATCCTTTTAGGAGTCAGGGGTTTGATGTCGTTCACGATGATAGGATTTCCGGCTGATCGATTTTGTATGATCGAATATCAACCGGCGTACGAAACAGCTGATCAAGCTTGCGACTAACAAATAACTTATTCGTCTTGATGGGGATAGTGCTGGTGTTTTGTACTTCCATACAGTCGGAGAGGAAAATTCTTCCATTCACGCTGTGCAGACACAAGCAAATCATCTGAGAATAAAGTGTATCAGTCCTGGGAAACCTGGAGATGCTTCAAACCATTCTGTCTTGTAAAATATTCTGGTGAACCACAGGCTCTCTGGGAATAAGAGCTAGAGAATGGACGCATTCCCTCGCTTCAAAGTGGTTCTACACCCATCGATTCCGATAACCAAAAGTGCTAACAGCGTGGAAAGTAACTCCTCTAGGGATCAGCAGGAGTCCTCAGTACTAATGCAGTACTAATTCGTTTACTGTGTGCACAGACTGGTGAAACAGTATCTTCTAATGCAAGACCATGGTGGCTAAGTTAATCGAGCCAGTCCCCAAAAATGGTGATGGAAGCAACTCACCTTTTAAGTTGATCAATCCCCTTACGTAAAGTAAGAGTGGGAAAGTGACTATACACATCACCATGTCTGATAGCTTCTTGTTTGCGCTGTCTGCTGCGATGCTCGGGATAACTCAGTGGTTAGAGTGCGAACTTACTGACTGGAAGTTCCCATCCTCCTCCGCCTCTCGACTACTGATGTGGAGACTTAGGCAACCTATCAGCATCTCAGACCTCGTCCTTTCAAGTAGCGTAGCAGCTGTGCACTGAAAGTGTGACAGCTGAACGATTATTACTATTACCACTGTGGATTATCGCTTATTCTGGCTTTACTCTACAGAATATCTTTTTCCTACGTGTGCTGACAGACTCGCCTACCTACTTCCGCCAACGCACTCCTCCGTCGAAATAATCACAAAACACTGTGGTGTGGATGAAGAGAATGATATTCAGCGGACAAGACTGATCATCTTTGTTCCGCAAGAGGTAATATCTATTACCCTTTGAATTTGATTACAACCGTTTCGAATTACCTGCTTTATTTGTTTTTGTTTAAGTGCACTGATAATAAGGACCCAGCTATCTCAACTCTGGTCTCTGTTTTCAGTATCTCACAGTTTTCGCATTGAAACCAGTACTTCTAAGACATCCCATTTCATGATGCACCAATTTACTTTAGATGGGAACGAGTTTCGACAATTAATCAGACTTCTTCCTTGCACAACCTTCTCACGTTCTTTTCCGGTTCACTCGACAGTTTGTGGAGCATAAATTATCAGTTTGATCGTTGATTTCAAGCTTCATGTAAAGCACATTTTATCTTATCGCGCGTCCTTAGGAAATTCCTCAAGATCAGCCACCAGTATTGATCAGCATCGAATCCTTTCGGGTCAATTCGTCCGACCGCCCAATTAGCTTTTAGTTGCAAGCAGTGAAAGTGGCATTACGATGGTTATTTGCAACTGCTTGATGAACGTATCCACTCTTTGTTTACGACTGGGGCGGAGCAGAAGGCTGTGAAAGATATTATGGAGAATATAGGTGTTTCCGATTCTGTCCTCCTTCCAGGGGTCTCCGTGACTCTCTACACTGGAGACAGTGCAACATATTTCATTGATCAATGTAACGGGCGCTCGTGTTACCAGCTTATTTTCAGATCGTATGATTGAATGCTTGGAGGCGTATGTACCTCAGAATGCCTGTGTTAGGTCAGCACCAGGCCCCCTCTTCCCGTTTACTCTTTTATCCTCTTTTCAGTCTAGGACTTTAAATATACTTAGACAAACTTTGTGGTTGTAAGGTAATGAATTATTATTGCCAAAACTAATGTTGCTGTATTTGTTGATGATCATGATTGATGTGTCTTGTACGATGAATTTAGAAGTATTTATCCATTTAGCTATCAAACTGGACTGGAAGGTTTATAATTACCTGAAAGTTCGTGGCACGTGTGGTGTCAACAGCTTGCCCCAAACACTCTGGCTCTCTCCCCAGTGAAGCTATAGTCGTAGGGTGACATTTGGGTGATCTGATTTCCACTCAGCTTTTCACTGGAGGCAGACACTGACGTGTCGTTGCCAGGATATCTCCGAACATGTGCGAACGCCGCTGTGTTCAGACGCACCTGCTCGCACAGACGTGCTCCGGGACTGAGTGGCATGCAATGATGCTTGTGGGATAATTCCGTATTGTTCAAAATGTCCACGGAAGACTTACCACACATTCCTTTGACTAGTGGGTCGTGATTGACTGTGCAAAGGTTAGAGGCACAGTTATGGATGAGTCGACTGATGTTGGGTCATCCTTCGAATGGTAGGGACTTTCCTACAGGAAAAGAATCTGAACAAACGCCATTCACTACGACAAGAGGGTTGGCATATCTCCTCATATGAGTCAAATGCAACATAGGAGGCAGACATTACGTCTCCATTACGTCCTCATTTGTATCTCGTGGACATGATGAAGTTAGTGCCTCAGTGAATTTTTCCATCTCACTACATCCCAAAATGCTGTTACTTATTTTCTCACCACAGTACGTTTTTCCGGGCCTCCGTCCCCATTTTTGAGTGATTTGGTGGGTTTTTTGCTGTTGAGTTGTGCGGTACCTTTCTTAGCCACATAGAAGACAGCTGTGTTATCATTTTCAACCGACTGGTACTATAATATTCGTCGAAATCAACCTGAGAGCCAGGTGTTGAACCTTTTTCCGGGTGAACGAATGATGTCTTCGCTCCGTCCCCTGAATAATCCTTTGAGAGTCTACGGGAGCGGACACGAAAATTATGTCTCCTTTATTCACTGACGCGACCATTAATCGGTAACTTTAGCATGTATAAGGCCCAAAATAAAGTCAGCCGACTATTCAGAGACTCCCATACTTAAATGGTCCCCTGAATAATCCTTTGAGAGTCTACGAGAGTGGACACGAAAATTATGTTTCCTTCATTCATTGACGCGACCATTAATCGGTGACCTTAGCATACTATTCAGAGACTCCCATACTTAAATATACATGGTATGCGCAAGTGCGTGCGTTGAAGTCATGCAAATGTACTGGAGGTCACGGTCCTAGGTGGTAGTGTCCTAACTCACCAGCACAGTAAGTGCGGTGCTTATCTCAAGTTAGTTGGTCTCTACGCTAGCAGCTGTCGAAAATCCGCCGGAGGATCCAAGGACAGTGCGAAGCAGACATATAGCACACGAGGAGTTGTGCACTAAAGCTTTGCTAGTGCCCAAACAAATGAGACGAATCGTGGAATAGACATATGACTACTGTATTTTTCCAAAATGGTTGCACAAACCAGATGTTCATTTCAACGACAATTGTTCCCCCTGGAGCGATGGAATCAACCAGGTGTTCACTCTGTGACGTGGTCTATGGGACTTCCACAACCGTGTTAAAAATAGCCTCTCCCAGGGATGTTCCATCCAGACAGGGCAGATGTGATTCCGTAGCACTGCATACACTAATTATGGCAGTTTGCCTTCTTTCAGGCTCTCACAGAGTCATACCAACCGGTCACTTTCGTAGAACTATCGTAGCTCAGTGGTGGAGAATAAGTTTCTCGCCTGACATGAACAAGTTATCATTAAATGTCGTCGAGATAACTAATGCTGGTCGATGTCAGAAAACCCCTTCCAGCAAGCAACAACTACGACGGAACACATCCTTTTCAAACGTCAGATAATGCGCAGTTCAAGGGAGGAATTGAAACTGTAGGGAACAAGGAAAGCTTAGGAGCTGGAGAAGACTTGTCTCGTGAAACGACCGTGCACCAAATAACCTAGTTCCATCGGCCGACCAAAGGAGGGAAGCTTTCAACGAAACCATGAGTGAAATAGACGGTTCAGTAACTCATTCACAAAAGCGCTGATTGGACTGGTGAGTGGGCTTTGGTCTGTTTGCGGAGATTATAAGCGTTTTGTCATTGAACGTGGAGACATCATGGGTGCACGGTTTGCTGGGTTTTCAACGGTCATCGATATGACGATGGTAAACTCAATTCCAGCCTCTGGCACCTGTGGGGTTACATTGCTTCCAGATATTGGGTACACAGGTGACGTAGCTTCTCCTAAATATGGTGCTACCAATGATGTCTTCGCTCCGTCCCCTGAATAATCCTTTGAGAGTCTACGAGAGTGGACACGAAAATTATGTTTCCTTCATTCATTGACGCGACCATTAATCGGTGACCTTAGCATACTATTCAGAGACTCCCATACTTAAATATACATGGTATGTTGTCGCAAGTGCGTTGAAGTCATGCAAATGTACTGGAGGTCACGGTCCTAGGTGGTAGTGTCCTAACTCACCAGCACAGTAAGTGCGGTGCTTATCTCAAGTTAGTTGGTCTCTACGCTAGCAGCTGTCGAAAATCCGCCGGAGGATCCAAGGACAGTGCGAAGCAGACATATAGCGCACGAGGAGTTGTGCACTAAAGGTTTGCTAGTGCCCAAACAAATGAGACGAATCGTGGAATAGACATATGACTACTGTATTTTTCCAAAATGGTTGCACAAACCAGATGTTCATTTCAACGACAATTGTTCCCCCCTGGAGCGATGGAATCAACCAGGTGTTCACTCTGTGACGTGGTCTATGGGACTTTCACAACCGTGTTAAAAATAGCCTCTCCCAGGGATGTTCCATCCAGACAGGGCAGATGTGATTCCGTAGCACTGCATACACTAATTATGGCAGTTTGCCTTCTTTCAGGCTCTCACAGAGTCATACCAACCGGTCACTTTCGTAGAACTATCGTAGCTCAGTGGTGGAGAATAAGTTTCTCGCCTGACATGAACAAGTTAGCATTAAATGTCGTCGAGATAACTAATGCTGGTCGATGTCAGAAAACCCCTTCCAGCAAGCAACAACTACGACGGAACACATCCTTTTCAAACGTCAGATAATGCGCAGTTCAAGGGAGGAATTGAAACTGTAGGGAACAAGGAAAGCTTAGGAGCTGGAGAAGACTTGTCTCGTGAAACGACCGTGCACCAAATAACCTAGTTCCATCGGCCGACCAAAGGAGGGAAGCTTTCAACGAAACCATGAGTGAAATAGACGGTTCAGTAACTCATTCACAAAAGCGCTGATTGGACTGGTGAGTGGGCTTTGGTCTGTTTGCGGAGATTATAAGCGTTTTGTCATTGAACGTGGAGACATCATGGGTGCACGGTTTGCTGGGTTTTCAACGGTCATCGACATGACGATGGTAAACCCGATTCCAGCCTCTGGCACCTGTGGGGTTACATGGCTCCCAGATATTGGGTACACAAGCGACGTAGCTTCTCCTAGATATGGTGCTACCGAATTAGAAATAATACCAAAGTCTAAATGCTGTGGTGTGGTAGAAACCTCATGTCTACAAAATGTAAAGTGTTGATACAGGACTGGGGAGGAACAAATCCAAATATCGTACACATGAACTGGTTAAACTGGCGAACAAAATCACCACCCTGGGTATCTGTATCTCCTGCCTGTGTTTCTGAGGACGATGTAGCCCTTCGGGCAGAGAATGTCACAGTGGCTTTCGTCAGTAAGTAACGTGTGGCGCAGACTTGACATTAGTTTGTCCGTCAGAGGTCGACTATAGAATGCCTCTGAGAACTGAGAACACTGTCTTCGGAGCATTTCTCAAGTCTGTTGTGAACTTCGATGTGCTCTTAATGGTTTTCAAAAGAAATAGATCGCACATGACGGATCAACAGATGACACTGTATTGGTTGCGCTGGCTTGGTCACATGCTTTGCATATCAGCCGATCAATTTTCTCGGACAGCCCTCTTCGCACAACCATACGGAGGGTGGGAACGAGCCAGAGGAGGCCATGCAGTGACTTGGAAGCGGATCCATTACCGGCAAACTTAGCTGCACTGGTCATTGCCATCTCCCTGGATGGGAACCACCTGACGGGACACATCGATAGCCGGAGACACTACCAGATGCTGATCAGCGGGTTTACTGATAGAAAAACTACAGTTCATTCATCAGGAAAGCCTCGGTTTCTTAGACTAGAAAAGTGCTCACAAGAAAATAGCCAGCTCTGGGATATGCTTTCATCCATCATTTTTTCCAGTTCACATAACCGCAGTCGTCCGCTTCATACCGATTATCTCAACTTCTGTTTTGAGTTATAGTCCCTTGCACGGACACTTAACCTAAGACCAGCAGGTTTTCGTTTCCGCTTCCCAAACAAATTTGGCGAAGTAGGAAAAACGCCTTGCAGACGGGGGGGGGGGGGGCAAAG
>NW_008752004.1:470745-504181 GCF_000715545.1 Opisthorchis viverrini | reverse complement strand
TCGCAAGTCCAGGAAGTGACAAAACTGGTCAAAATATCAATCCCCTTAAGAAAATGTGCCTTCAAACGCTATCTGGCAGCAAGAACAACGGTGGCGTGTGGAGTACCTGGAAGCACCTGTCTGGCAGTAGTCCTCAGAATGCATCCCAGACGGAACTGGTCAAATCCAACCGCGAATTTACTGACACAGTTAACCAGTACACCACCTTTTCTACTTTTGAAGAACATAGCCATACTGCCAACACTATGTGTGATGCTATGAGCAAGCAGTTTATCGAACGGAAAGCTGGAAAAGCGGATGGTCCTGATCTTCCCTCATCCATATTGCTCAAACTTCGCTGACATTCATCTAACCAGTAGCTGACTTGTTCAGCCCGTATCTCGCTGCTTGGAAAACTGCTGATTGTTGGAGAATGCCAAAGGCTGCTCCACTACCTAGGATTGATTACCCAGGCCTAGAGAGGAGCAGTCGAGATGCTGGTTTCGAACAACGATCTGTCTGGCCAGTAAGTTCGTGCCTAACCACTAAGCTATCACGAGTCCTCAGTCGCTTATTTGATACGCTTGACGTTCCCTTGCCTGATTGTAAAAACAAGGCGGTTGGAATGGTTTTCCTGAACTGCACTAATGTTTTTTGACAGCGTCAGCAGAAGGGTGTTGTTGCAGCTTCCCTATCAAGTTGTTGGCGAGGTAGATCTGGTCCGGTTTCTTGGACTATTTCACTGAATGGACTCAGTTGACGAGTACGGGGACCAATTTTCACATCCCTTTCGATACATACGGATGCTTTTCAAAGGCTTGTTTTCCTCCTTTCCTCTCCCTCATTTCCATCCAGCTCAAATATATTGACGACGTAGTACTCGGCCGTACACGTAACACACTGGAAGGTAACGTGAATCCAAGATCAGACTCAATTTACCCAGGAGCTTTCGTTGCTCAACTTGGTGAAGTGTTAGAATGTACAATCCCTATCGGTTCAGGGAGAGCTATCCAGCGACATGCTTGACAATCTTCTTTTCGTCGCTGTTAATGAGGTTTGCCCAGAGTAAATTACTTGAGATTACAAATCTCAGTTAGTCTTCGTTTCAGAAGAGCTTTGTAAACAATCGGTAGTCTTATGTATACTCCCTTGTGTTGAGTTCATTTTCATCAAAGGTGGAAGATTAACATTTGAGACTTCCAATCTCAGACTACTGCAGTATCGCTTAACCTCATCTTGAAGTTTGTCATCCCACACTGGGGGGGGTCACTTCGGACTGCGTGAACAATAAGTCCACGCCACTGTCCGGTCCATGGAACATGCTTCTGCTTGCAGTAGCATATCAAGTGGTGTACTTGCCGACTTTGACGAAAAACGCAGGAACGCTTGTTACAAATTTTTCCTGAGGATCAGGTAAGATGTCAGACACGCTCGCCATTCTTTTCTGTCCGTCAGTCGGTTAAAACTCAAACCCACCTTGACTCGCACTGCGGCCTTCCATAATCCCGTGATCTCTCTCTAACTTTTTTTTCCAACAGACATTCTTAGGCTGTGGCTTTAGCTGGAGAATTTATATATTGCACCAGTATTGTCATATTCTTTTCGGACTCCACTGTATTTTTTTTGGTAAGTTTACCTCCGGGAAGAGAAGCATAATTGTTTTGACTAAGCTTGAATTGATGATGATCTACCGTTCTCGGGCGCTTCGGTTTAATGCTGAACAGAAATAGTAGGGGAACGTTCTTAAATATTACTTTCCTATTTAGGTTTTCTGCCAAACTTGACTATTGTTCTTCAGCAAACGAGTTTTGTTATCATTGAGAAGTCGACAGTACTGGACCACTCTTGGTGTTATGCATTTGACTTTTCCTTTCAGAGGAACAAGTTATAAATCCATTCTACGTACGGCGCACTGTAAACTAGGTTAGAATCTCACATCAGTGACGAAATCACTTGTTGTTCAATACGTGCAAAGATTGTCTCACCATTTTGGAAGCAGCAAGCGGTCCTTGCTTGGTCTAGGATGCATCTTTATGAGGAAGAGCTACGTTATTTCTCGTCAAAACAGTTCACATTGACACCCAACTTTTGTTTCTCTTTCAGACCGAAGACATGCGCTATCTCCTCGAATCTCGCGGATTGTACGGTCAGCACATTTGCACGGCCAGTTTGTCGCTCAGCTGGATCCCCATAGACTCTGACTTGGTCACACTAAACTTGCCCGTGCTGTTTGCGGACTATTATCTTCACGGGGACTACACGTGGCCGCAGTTTATGGGACTGGAACTGGGCGAACTGTTGGAGGTCGCCTGTGAAAGTGAACTGGCGCCGATGGGATGTAGGGTAGGTTTCTTTGGAAAAGTTCTAATGACTTGACTATCTGTTCGTTGATGTGCTTTAATGGAGTCCAACTGCAAACCCTCGAACGCACTAGGCGGTGACATTTGGTGCGATAAGTCCGTTGAGACAGTTCGGTTAGCCGATGGTCCCACATTTATTCGAGATTTTGTAACAATTTATCACCTTTGTAAACTGTTTACTATGATTTCTCGTTGTTGACTTCCACTTTGAAGGCGCAGGTTGCTTGCAGCATTAACAATGTGGCCTTAAAGCTGCTTGCGCTGTTTGTGGTTCGACAGGTTGGTCTCTCTCTTATCAAAACTCGGCATCTAGCCACATGGTTGAATAGAAACCAAATATGTCGCTGAAGAAATCCTCATGCAGTGCTGCTGTACCAGTCATCGGGATCCCGTTATCTTCTTTCAGGTTCATGCATTTGGCGAAGCGGCTGAAGCTGTGGTTTCTGGAGTGCGACTTTACTGCATCCGGTCGGGTTTAGTTCAGGGAGTTATGTCGAAAAAGTCTGAGAAGTCTCGGTCGTATAAGTCGACGGATCGACTCTCCGATTTGAGCAGTCAGTCATCTGCTTGTTCCTCTTCGATCGACGCGCCTCTTGCTTCATCCTCGCAACTCCGACCTCCACCTCTGGTGGTAATATTCAGTCGCAGTGAGTTGATTACGTTGATTACTACACACCCCTTGTCCACTTGCTGCTAATTCCTAGGAAAACTACCTTTTCAGTCCCGAGAGAACACACAATGATGATCAAGATCAGACTCAATTTACCCAGGAGCTTTCGTTGCTCAACTTGGTGAAGTGTTAGAATGTACAATCCCTATCGGTTCAGGGAGAGCTATCCAGCGACATGCTTGACAATCTTCTTTTCGTCGCTGTTAATGAGGTTTGCCCAGAGTAAATTACTTGAGATTACAAATCTCAGTTAGTCTTCGTTTCAGAAGAGCTTTGTAAACAATCGGTAGTCTTATGTATACTCCCTTGTGTTGAGTTCATTTTCATCAAAGGTGGAAGATTAACATTTGAGACTTCCAATCTCAGACTACTGCAGTATCGCTTAACCTCATCTTGAAGTTTGTCATCCCACACTGGGGGGGACACTTCGGACTGCGTGAACAATAAGTCCACGCCACTGTCCGGTCCATGGAACATGCTTCTGCTTGCAGTAGCATATCAAGTGGTGTACTTGCCGACTTTGATAAAAAACGCAGGGTCCTGAGGATCAGGTAAGATGTCAGACACGCTCGCCATTCTTTTCTGTCCGTCAGTCGGTTAAAACTCAAACCCACCTTGACTCGCACTGCGGCCTTCCATAATCCCGTGATCTCTCTCTAACTTTTTTTTCCAACAGACATTCTTAGGCTGTGGCTTTAGCTGGAGAATTTATATATTGCACCAGTATTGTCATATTCTTTTCGGACTCCACTGTATTTTTTTTGGTAAGTTTACCTCCGGGAAGAGAAGCATAATTGTTTTGACTAAGCTTGAATTGATGATGATCTACCGTTCTCGGGCGCTTCGGTTTAATGCTGAACAGAAATAGTAGGGGAACGTTCTTAAATATTACTTTCCTATTTAGGTTTTCTGCCAAACTTGACTATTGTTCTTCAGCAAACGAGTTTTGTTATCATTGAGAAGTCGACAGTACTGGACCACTCTTGGTGTTATGCATTTGACTTTTCCTTTCAGAGGAACAAGTTATAAATCCATTCTACGTACGGCGCACTGTAAACTAGGTTAGAATCTCACATCAGTGACGAAATCACTTGTTATTCAATACGTGCAAAGATTGTCTCACCATTTTGGAAACAGCAAACGGTCCTTGCTTAGTCTAGGATGCATCTTTATGAGGAAGAGCTACGTTATTTCTCGTCAAAACAGTTCACATTGACACCCAACTTTTGTTTCTCTTTCAGACCGAAGACATGCGCTATCTCCTCGAATCTCGCGGATTGTACGGTCAGCACATTTGCACGGCCAGTTTGTCGCTCAGCTGGATCCCCATAGACTCTGACTTGGTCACACTAAACTTGCCCGTGCTGTTTGCGGACTATTATCTTCACGGGGACTACACGTGGCCGCAGTTTATGGGACTGGAACTGGGCGAACTGTTGGAGGTCGCCTGTGAAAGTGAACTGGCGCCGATGGGATGTAGGGTAGGTTTCTTTGGAAAAGTTCTAATGACTTGACTATCTGTTCGTTGATGTGCTTTAATGGAGTCCAACTGCAAACCCTCGAACGCACTAGGCGGTGACATTTGGTGCGATAAGTCCGTTGAGACAGTTCGGTTAGCCGATGGTCCCACATTTATTCGAGATTTTGTAACAATTTATCACCTTTGTAAACTGTTTACTATGATTTCTCGTTGTTGACTTCCACTTTGAAGGCGCAGGTTGCTTGCAGCATTAACAATGTGGCCTTAAAGCTGCTTGCGCTGTTTGTGGTTCGACAGGTTGGTCTCTCTCTTATCAAAACTCGGCATCTAGCCACATGGTTGAATAGAAACCAAATATGTCGCTGAAGAAATCCTCATGCAGTGCTGCTGTACCAGTCATCGGGATCCCGTTATCTTCTTTCAGGTTCATGCATTTGGCGAAGCGGCTGAAGCTGTGGTTTCTGGAGTGCGACTTTACTGCATCCGGTCGGGTTTAGTTCAGGGAGTTATGTCGAAAAAGTCTGAGAAGTCTCGGTCGTATAAGTCGACGGATCGACTCTCCGATTTGAGCAGTCAGTCATCTGCTTGTTCCTCTTCGATCGACGCGCCTCTTGCTTCATCCTCGCAACTCCGACCTCCACCTCTGGTGGTAATATTCAGTCGCAGTGAGTTGATTACGTTGATTACTACACACCCCTTGTCCACTTGCTGCTAATTCCTAGGAAAACTACCTTTTCAGTCCCGAGAGAACACACAATGATGATGGCTAGTGCACCAAACTTCGCTGAATAAGAGTCGTCTGCGAACAACCTTCATTTTCTGATGTAGCCATCTGGATGGATCCTTATGTTTTTATCGAGATATGCAGCCTGTCTTTAAGACTTTTTAGCAGTGCATTTGTTTACGGTTGGTTAATAGCCAGATGGACTAGGATCACAGTCGAACTCCTCGGATCGAAAGGGATCTCCCCACAGGGGCGGACGTTGTTTCACAACCGGGCAGTTGCTTGTGCAATATTTACGTGTTACTATGGTGCCAGCATCGTCTTTAGCTTGGGACATGGAATACCGTAGGTGACGAAGTTGAGACAACTTTACGTGGCAGTTGCAACTCAGGATTTGATGGGGATGGTCGCCTTGAAAGAGGGTGGTTACATTCCTGCCAATCAATCAGTAACTAAATGCTCATTTCTCAGGAGAGGGATATACCGATCAATACGGTGGATGATGCAATGACCACCTCTCGGGAAGGATGTACTGGTGAAAAGGAACAAGATGGACCGTTATTTAAATAGTTCCAGTTGGTTCAGCCTTAATGAAACTGAAACCGAAGACACACATATGAATCCAAAATGCCTACCAGGACGTATTCAGTTTGAATCTCCAATCTCAGCACCGCTTTTTTTCCTGCACACTAATCAACGCGCAGCCAAACTGGTGACACCTGGCCCTATTTGCCTCTGCATACCAATTTGGTTTTGACGTGAGACACATGGAACTCGGTTGGATCTCTCGTTTACAGTGTTTCTGATCAACTGATTGTGTTGCACCACGAAAGACTCAGCTGGGTCCCAGATATCCCCCGTCAAAACTAAATTGGTACGCAGTGGAATGCATTGGTCGAATTTCGTCCAATTTGGGTTCAAGTAGAACATAAGGCTGATGGAAACTCGGAGACTGTGCCTAACTGACGACCCCTAAGAAGGGTGAAACCGGTCTGTCGAAGAGTTTTCAGCAACCTTTGAGTGTTTGAAACACTCAAACTCACAGCTCAAAAATCCACTTAAAGTACACCCTAGTGATACAAGTTAGCCTCAGTGTTTGAGATTACTTGAGTGAGATGTTGACTTTGAATTTGTTAGCACTCCCCAGAGTGTCGCATGTACATACCGGTTTCTCATTACCCAGATTTGGACTATGTTACTCCGATGCTGGTTCCGATGACGTTCGAAGCACTTATTCACGAAATTATCGGGATAGATTTGGGTGAGTCCTCGCTTGTCCTCCGTTGTTTCTAACCATACGACGTGACTTTTGACAGTACGGGTAAATTTTCATGGAATTCAGATTCTTTTTCTGTTTCCCTTGATGGCCGTCCAGCTTCGGTTTCGTCACATTGCGGTCCGAAGAAGGCTACTTATCGACTACCTAGGCTGTAGAATGACAGGACTTAATGTGGGGATAGCAGAGCAACCCTCCCCAAATATTGAGTTTTTTGTCGTGGAACTCTCGGTGCATAGCTGCCACACACCCCCTGAAGGAGGCATCATGCCCGAGATAGTGTCAGATTTTTCAGGAACATTTTTGTCAGAGTTTTGTCAGGAACAACGGAAATTCCAGGGGTGGGCTGGAGCCACAGATCGACCGTTCATTAGCTCACGAGTTAACTCGAGCTATACTTGTACTCAATTTAGAAAAAGGTTTCGTCTTTTGACTCCATTGATTTTCCGCATTCTCCTATAACAACAAACAACTACTATACTCCCTGCATCTGACGTCTCTCTCTCTCTCTGGAACAACTCCATTGTCAATATGGTCACACGGAGGCGCATGGAAGACCGGTACTTCTGCTTCCGGTCTCGCTGAATTACGGTGTTTTTTCTCCAATGCGGCTGAATTTGATTCAGAGGAGAAATGTTATAGTTGACCTGTCACCAGTTGATAGCTTGAATTAAAAACCGAGTTGATCACAGTCTGCATACCAATTTGGTTTTGACGTGAGACACATGGAACTCGGTTGGATCTCTCGTTTACAGTGTTTCTGATCAACTGATTGTGTTGCACCACGAAAGACTCAGCTGGGTCCCAGATATCCCCCGTCAAAACTAAATTGGTACGCAGTGGAATGCATTGGTCGAATTTCGTCCAATTTGGGTTCAAGTAGAACATAAGGCTGATGGAAACTTGGAGACTGTGCCTAACTGACGACCCCTAAGAAGGGTGAAACCGGTCTGTCGAAGAGTTTTCAGCAACCTTTGAGTGTTTGAAACACTCAAACTCACAGCTCAAAAATCCACTTAAAGTACACCCTAGTGATACAAGTTAGCCTCAGTGTTTGAGATTACTTGAGTGAGATGTTGACTTTGAATTTGTTAGCACTCCCCAGAGTGTCGCATGTACATACCGGTTTCTCATTACCCAGATTTGGACTATGTTACTCCGATGCTGGTTCCGATGACGTTCGAAGCACTTATTCACGAAATTATCGGGATAGATTTGGGTGAGTCCTCGCTTGTCCTCCGTTGTTTCTAACCATACGACGTGACTTTTGACAGTACGGGTAAATTTTCATGGAATTCAGATTCTTTTTCTGTTTCCCTTGATGGCCGTCCAGCTTCGGTTTCGTCACATTGCGGTCCGAAGAAGGCTACTTATCGACTACCTAGGCTGTAGAATGACAGGACTTAATGTGGGGATAGCAGAGCAACCCTCCCCAAATATTGAGTTTTTTGTCGTGGAACTCTCGGTGCATAGCTGCCACACACCCCCTGAAGGAGGCATCATGCCCGAGATAGTGTCAGATTTTTCAGGAACATTTTTGTCAGAGTTTTGTCAGGAACAACGGAAATTCCAGGGGTGGGCTGGAGCCACAGATCGACCGTTCATTAGCTCACGAGTTAACTCGAGCTATACTTGTACTCAATTTAGAAAAAGGTTTCGTCTTTTGACTCCATTGATTTTCCGCATTCTCCTATAACAACAAACAACTACTATACTCCCTGCATCTGACGTCTCTCTCTCTCTCTCTGGAACAACTCCATTGTCAATATGGTCACACGGAGGCGCATGGAAGACCGGTACTTCTGCTTCCGGTCTCGCTGAATTACGGTGTTTTTTCTCCAATACGGTCGACTTTGATTCAGAGGAGAAATGTTATAGTTGACCTGTCACCAGTTGATAGCTTGAATTGAAAACCGAGTTGATCACAGACTAACGATGGTCTGTAAACTGGTTTATTAAAGGGAACCTCAAAAAGGGAAGAGTCTTTGGAGAGTCCACAACAACGCTAGTCCGTCAAGATCTACTGTGAAACTTCCCGCCAGAGACCAAACACATGTTCTCTCGTTGATCGTTGCTTTGTATCAAACACTCAACATCACCTTTCGTCCTAATAAGCACATTGTTCAAGCCCTTTGGTGTAGAGTTTTCCTCAAGAAGTGTTTAACTTCAATCGCAGCTCCTCCGTACATTACTAGTATCGTCTTTTGCTTTTGTTCAGGTATGGTGGAACTGTCAGATTCCGCATGCTCTGACAAATCCATGAGGAAACAATTACTCAACGGGGAGATGTTGCAATACTACAAGGTGAGTGGATTTACTTTCATCAGAACAAAGCATGCTGGTTCTGCCTTCAATCCGTGACAAATCTATTCGTTCCAAATGGTTTGTTTGTTTTGCATTTCTGTCTTCTAATTTATAATACTGGTTTCCGTACTGCTAGCCGGTTACTCAGACGCCTTCCACTTGGTCAACCGGTTCATAGGTTGGGTGTATTTTTCGATTAAATTGGTTCGTTCGTTAGACTCCCGCTTTCTTGCTCCTGTAAGTTTTTCATCCGGTTTATTGATTTTTTTTGAAATTTGAAGTTCTGGAATTCCCTTTTCCCTAATGGTTGATAAATTGGGTCACTTCCAGTAGGTTTATTGTTGGCATCTTCGGCGGAGTTTCATGCGTCTACAAACTCGCGTCTCTTCTTTTTTGTCACTCGAGCCAGCCTGTGAACTTGAGTTCAAAGAAGAAACTAAGAAACCAGATTAGCCAATCATAAGAGAAGCGAAGGTTCGACTTTACGGGACATAAATCTAATTGAAAGATGCACTCAACCAATAAATCAGGAGACCAAATTAAGAACATCAGACTGGCCGGTCCAACACAAGGAAACCAGCCACGTTTAAGCAGGCAACTGGACAGGACAGCCGAACCTAAAAAAACCAGACCACAATGTACTGCGAATTGAAGATGCACCTAGCAAAACAAGGAATACCATAAAAACAGGTGCCGGGACAAGAAATCAAATCGAATGAATCCAGAGCATGACGTAGCACAAATAGGCCAATGAACTCCATCTGTCACCTAACCAATCGCGTCAAGCGGTAACGTGTGCTTTTCAGAAAAGCAAACAGGTAAGGAGGAAGTACCGAGACGTTTCCAAGCTAACTGCGAAGCTCCGCATACAGATTTCAGCTGTCACACCCTTTCGGTGCCTAATTGCCATGCCACCCGAACGAAGCACGAGGGCTGGGATACTGCCAGATTGCCCAAGCCTAGACTGGGGAACTCGAGAGGCAGAGGTTGGGTTCGAAACACGGACCTTCCGTTCAGTAAATTCACGCTCTAACCATTTGCACCATCTCCCCCATTTCGTATACAATCATTTGTCCTATTCAAGAGGTCGCTTAAATGCTGTTCCAATTTTTTCATTCGTTGTGTTCTCCGAAAAATCTTCCACACAGGTCTTGTGCGCTATGCTCACGATAACTTACGCATACAAAACCTTTCTGATCTCCTCACTTGCCTGTTAGCATCATCCACGCCTTAGAGCCTTTGTCATACGTAGTTCTGTCCTTCTCGTCCCTTGTCCAATCGTTTCTTTTCTTGCACACCTCAGATCTCCATGCCTTTGTGCCGCGACCACTGTTTTTTTCCTTCGGTGTCCGCGCCCCCGAGCACTGTTTCCTTGGCAGATAATTTTTGTACTCTTCAAAGACGAGGATTCAACGTCCATCATCAGCACGTTGTTTCGTTGTAACCTGTGACTTCCATTTTTGCTCACACCCCCTTGATTATGGAGTGTGCTGGGGCAACCGCTGTAATGAGCAGCACATTGAAACCAAACGGGGTGGTTGGCCCTGTCTGGAGTTGCTGAACTCTTAGCTCACCCAGACAGACGTCCAGGCTACCCGGTCGGCACCACGAGGAGGTGGTTCAGCTCGCCGACTACTACTACTACTAATACTACCAACAAATATAGTAACTTTCATTGTCAGCTTATTCTGAGGTCACTGTTTACCGTAAGGCGTCAGCAAGTCGCTCTAGCCAAGTGAACTCGCAGCCTTAACTTTCAGCCACGCGTGACTGAACACCACCGTGGTTAGCTTGCCTTTCCACAGGATGCAACGCCACTCAATCAGGCAGTCCACGCCATGTGTCCAGATATTCATCACCTCATAGATGGAAGAAACCTCTAGCTGCGTTAGCCAGTACGCTGGCACTATAACAACACTCTTTGGACTTCATTCCACATCCCACCCAAACTTTTCAATGACATGCCGAATAGCGCGTGCCAGAAGTCATGGGAATTACGTCTTAAGTTACGCTGACTGCATTATTGTTTATGATGGCATATTTACCGAAGTGAAAACTCTTGTAGAATTTCCACATCCTGAAGATCGGTATGAAAGCTGTAACAGAACTTTCTGACATCTCGGTGGACTTAATCCGCAGACTTCAATTGTGGAGAGAAACCAATGAGAACTGATAGCAGTATACCGTTTCTTATCCCTAGGACACATCTAGTGAGGATCAAATCAAATTTTGAAATATCCTCAAATTGGCAACAAACTGTAAGTAGCTCAGAGGTAAGATTTATTCCCACGATGAGTGAAACTTTCTTGGGAGAAGTCGTTGCCCGGGGAGTCAGTCAGTACATGGCCACTTGATATAAATTTGGCATTTCAGAAATGAGTGACGCTGTATCCTGTTTCATGCGAGTTAACCATACTGCTGGTCAGCCGCTTGTGGCCTCCGGCTACCAGCCGGGAGGTTGCGAGTTCGAATCTCTCGCGGGCTTGGTGAGAAGGTTCCCAATAAAGAATGAACAGTTGTGCAGTGCTTCTCCGACTTCCAGCATAGGCCTAACTGACCTACTGAAGCTATTACCTGTTAAGTAAAAAATCAAGTCCTCCTGACTGCTTGAAACTGAGTGGTTTTGGTTTTTCTCGTGATTGACGCTTCCGATATTCTAATGAGTTGGGTGGAAAGCCGTTTCTTGTTTTTTGATGGAGTGTGTTGGCAACGGTCACACCCAAGCCTAGTGAGTTATCGGGCTGGTCAGTCAGACGGTAGGATTGACAGCGTTGAGGGATTGGGTAGAAGAAACAGCTTGCGAATACAGTGGCCAGGATGATAGAGGATCGAAAGCCTCATGTAGTCAGTAAAAAATTACTCCTCTTCATCAGGTCAACGTCAACGACCCCGTTGATTTGGCTGCCGGTGACATCACCCCCCCTCATTTCTGCGGAATCGAGCTCTTTTCTTCACACCGTTCACCCCTGATAGGGTAAGCAGAGTCAGTGGTAGGCCTGTCTGTGCGTCGTCCAAATCGGAGCCATTGTCTACATTTGAACTTTCCCCCCTCACTTGACCACTACCTCACTGATGTAAACAATCACACCTCTAAGGTTTTTCTCATGGATCCTACTTCCCCAGTGTAATTTACTAGATTTTGAAGATTAAGTGAAGCCTTTTGAAGGGCCCTGAATAAAAATGAAGGGTCTCATTTTATTGTCAAATTCTCCATCCGAAACAGATGTCTGGTAGAGCAGATAAGCCCTGTTGAGCTTACTAATGAGTTGGCGTTCTAGGTAATGGGTTGTTGCTGATTGCATCACCAATTCCTCACTGAGCAATCCTTATGTTACGCGGATCGTCGGGTCAAGACCTCTCCGTTGAAGACGGTAGCACAAATTTCGAGCATATTACTTACATCCTATATGAGATTTCGAAGTTTCGTTCCGAGTCGCTCAAGTTGGTTGAACGTTCTGCTCCTGAGGCTACTTTCGAGCAGATGCTTCAGGAGATTGGTGTACAATTTAGGACTCAGTAGAATGAATGGATGTGATTGCAGTTAGGTATCACTTCAGCCCATGCTTCTTTCTTCAGAAAATACGTTTTTTCTAGGCCTACTCCACATCTAGACCAAAAGACTCCCTTGTCTAACATTTCTGGAAGATCCTGGTTGCATTGGAATTCATCCAAATGATTATTACAGGACTTAGAGACCACATAAGGTTGAATCTGGCAGGCACACTGGAACAGCGCTGACTTACTCCGAATCTACGTCATTGCTTGGTTCCAAGCTCACGTGATTTCATGAGTTGTCTTCCCATATGTAGAGCGCAATTTCGTGCAATCAATCTGTGGAAAAGGACTTTTGATTGAACCCAGAAGTGGATTTGACAGAGGTGGAATTTCACGTATGCCTTCTGAGTCCCATATCCCCATGTCCTTGGAATTTTTTTGTTAACTCCGGACACCCATCCGGATCTAATCATTGTCTCTATTCATTTTCTTCCTCCCTTCAATTTTCCTCCCTGTATCATCACAGGCGGTCCGTGATATACACATCTCCTGTGTATTTAAAAAGCTGGAGGAATGGGGTACCAAACTGCAAGATACACGCAGTGGACTGGAGTTTGAAATGGCCACACGCCTACCTACAAACAACTTCGATTGTAACGCCAGTCCGACCAGTTCCATCACAAGCCACACGAGCAACACCAGTCTGTCTGACTTGAAGTACTTTGGTGCCCAGGTGGCCCCACTCATGGCCAAGCGGAGGGAGTTGTCCTTTCTCCTCATTGTGCTGGAACAAATTATGGACCGATTGACACGTCGTGAACGAGTTGAAGATGTTCGTGCCGCCCAGACGCTTCTTCTTCGCTCCGGCAGTGGTGGGACTTTGGCAATGACCAGTGGAAAGGTACCGTCGGAAAGCAATGGTGGAGTGTCGCCTTCGGGAGATACAAAATCTGCAACTCCAGCAGCAGGTGGGACGTGTGGGACATTGGCAGATGAAACCACATCGATGCCTATACGCCTGGCGGTCGAGTGGCTTAGTACCTAGTGAGCTTATATAGACCCGTTATTCCAAAACTGTCATTCCTCAAAATCGACCCCATAGAGAACGTTTGCCATTATTGGCTAAAGTCATGCACTCTAGGGTGAACCTCTGCATCTCAGGTCTAGCTGAGAGGTAATTGACGGTTGACGCATTTTCACATAAATGTCCATCTGCATCATAAAGGTGATGAATACAAGAGTTCTTCCAGCGTTGCTTGCCTCCTCAAGTGGATTTACCTATATTTTAGTTTTAGTACTGCTTGCCTTACCTATAAGGATACACGTAAACGGCAGATGGTTAGCTGGCGTCATTTAGTTTTCACCGTAGTAAATAGAGCCCACATTCTTCATCTAATTAAGATCCAGGCGCTCTCGATTTTTGGTTCTTGCATAACTTAGTAAGTTATTTATTACCACCGCTTCTCCGATTCGCAATCTCGTGAAAAGGCTTGCGTTTTTTTCAATGTTTCTCGATAGCGTTTATTGCTTGAACTGATCCTTACATACAAAAATGAAGAACGAATCCATTCCTGGAGTCGTTTGAATTTGGGGTCAGCTCTTTACACACACTGGCCGTAGTGGGAGGATAGCCATCCTAACTCAGTATCAGATTGTTAAGAAATGCCCGTTACCATACTGGTCATCTTTTGATGAGGACAAACCTTGGGCTAACTCTTTCTCTTCTGGTCTGGCCTGAACTCTACACGTACCAAAAGTTCTCCACTTTAACTGGATGCAAACTTGGGAAGTGCACTCTCTTGGCCTATCGGTTCGTCGTCTTCTTTGATTGTATCTTTTCAACTTAGTGATCAAAATCATCTGTTGGTACTTTGTTTTCTTCATCTTGATGAACGAACATGGCCGCACAACAGTGAAGCTACTGACCCAAACCCATCCCTAACTCTTCGGTTGCCCTTGACAGTATTCCATGCTTCCTTCCACTTTCAAGCCTGTTACGAGCCAAAAAGGAACGTTGGCTATCTCCTCTCTAATCGGTTTTGCTGTCGAGGATGGTCATAATCGCATTAGCCCTGGACTCTCAAAATCATGTCTTGCGGTGAGGTTTCAGTAACAGAAACATAACACAGTTCCCCTTCAAATGACTACCATCCAGAGACGATCGCTCCAGTTAGGTACTAATTTATGGATTATGGTGTATGCAACATGCCTTTACATCTTTTGGAAAGAGAATGTACGACAACACAGCAAGTCACGGAGGTAATGACTGTCTTTAGACCCCAAAATTTTCAGAATTCAGGGATGTATTTTTGGTGGGTCGTTATGGAGATACCGAATCCGAGATCGTTAGACATTGTACAAAGACGGGAGATTTTTGCTTAACGAAGGCACGGGAATCACGTGTTCAGGAAACCGCGCGTGTAACTTTGTGTTCCACTATTATTATTTACAATCCATGACACACACGACACCTACGGCGCCTACGTAACGTCAGTTTGTTTCTCAAGGGAAGAGTTGACACTGCGGTGGTGCGATCTATACTGTTTTGTGGATCAATGACGTGGCTCCTACCCAAATAGGACATGCGGAATATATCAATGTTTTACCACTGATGTCTCCGAAGCATCGGTCAGGTCTGGTGGGAATATCGGATTAGCAATGCTGAGGTACGCCGGATGATCTTAGGAAGAATGAACTCTCCCTCAACAGACGAACTGCTCGTGCTTCCTAGGTTGTGCTTGTTAGGACATGTATTCCGTATGCCAGAACACCGCCTGCCTCGTGGAGCTAGTTTCGCCCAGCCCGATGCTGAGTGGAAACGACTGAGAGGTAAACAGTGGACGACTGGCAACGAAGTACGAAAACACTAACCAGTGAACTTAATCGGGTGAGCAACTGCTGCCTCCCTGGATGGGAACCCCGGGACTCACGTGGCTAATTATATTGGCAAGAATGGCTCAATCGCGCAGTCAGTGTCAACACTTTTGCTTTGAACGTAGTTACTTTGCACTGTAGCTGTTTTCAGTTAACTTTTGAGTGGCCTCGTGAACCATGCCGTGGTAGTATGTAGACGTATCTGATTTCCACACAGCCACGGAGATCGCTTGCTCGACGGACTCCGCCTGAGCGCTCTGGCCTCAGTCACACATGATGGTCTTGGAGAGGAGGTTTACAGTCTTGTACACCGCGCAGTTCTTCATGCAGCCGGACAAGCCGCCTTTCCTATGCTTTTTGCCCTGCGTTGTCTGCGGGTATTGGCGCCTGCCAAATCTGAAGAGATCTCTGAGGTGACAAATCTATCTAACCGAAACCTTTCAACTGCTGTGGCCCGCCTTGGAATCTCATCGCGTCGGAAATCTCAATACAGGTGGGTTGTTGTTGGTGATGCTGTTTGTTTTCAACTCCATTGTTGTTTACACAAACTCAGAACGAACATTTATGTCGACTGATCCATGATTTGGCAGTGTCCACTCGATGTTTGCCATCGTGGTCAATGAGCGGTCGGAACCGAACAAAACGTTGGTTATCTGTCTTGGGTGGTGTTAGCCAATAACCATGGTTCCAGTCTAGGTGGATTACGTCACGCGACAATATGCTTAAAAGCTCACTTATTCACTCAGCTGAAGCAAACTTGTGAGCCAGGCCGGCATGGGTCTGAACACATCTTAGCGAGGATAGCGAGCAAGCAACTAACCTATCTTTCGCAAAGAAGTCCCTATTCTCACTTGAGCTAATTCAGAGAAATCAGAAGTGACTATAACCCATCTGTGTGTCCATTGTCGTCAAAGCAATTTTGTTGCTACCGGCTCAAAGTCTATAGAGTAGAGGAATCAGAAACCGTATGGGGATATGCCTCTCATTTTAGCTTCCTCATCATAAATTTCACTTGGTGAATAGCGAAATGGTCGGTCGAGTTAGATCCTTTCACCACATTAACAAGTACACGACCTCGTAGTTCCCATCAAAGGATCTGTTGAGGATTGCCTTCAGCGCATCGCTGGTGAGGCTGCTCTTACGTTAGTTGCTGGAGTTTGTCGATAAACCGACGACTCGGTTGTTAATGAAAGATATCTTTCCCTGATTAGTTGTCTGGTCGTGTTAAATGTTTCCTCCACTCTACTCTTCAGTCGTCTTCATCACCTTCTACGACTCAGTCATTCCGGCCAGGCGAATCGAAATGTGGAGCAGGCCCCAGTTTCTCCCTCCTACGTTTACGCCGGTCAGCATTGTCCAGTTGTGGTTCGACTGGTCGAGTCTATATGGGCTACTTCTGTGCTTCAGTCGCCACTCGCTTCATCCAAACGTTCCGGCGATCAACAACAGCAACATTCGGGCAAGGCGACCGCGTCCAACACAGATATGGAATTAATAGGGAAAAATAATCTCGTTTCTGCTCTGAAGCTGATGGGCATGTCAAACGAAGGTTTGTTGATCAGTTGGAGTTTTTCTCATTTTACCATACATTGGATTACCTGACTTCTGATTGAAATATTCTCGCTAAGGATAATCCACATTCCTAGATCATCCGTCCCTTTTCTAAAGCTGCTTTGAGAATACCGCTCTGGGCGGTGGATTTGTGGGCTTCGCACTTTGTTGTACATTCGGCAGTCTAAGACTAACGACCGAAGGGTCACGTGAGCAAGTTCTCCACCCGCCGGTTTCACTAAAACTGAAAAGCCTTGCGCACATAAGCTTTTCGGCTTCCGAGCACATCTTTTTTCTGGTCTTTCAGGTGTCATGTTGCAGGGCCACATGACATTAATTGCACTGAGTTTCGCGAAATGACGCATCGTTATGCCATAACCATACGACTGCAAGTAAACTGAGACTGAATTTGGCCAATGGACTCCGCAACCATATATTCCATTGTTAAGAGTGCGAAAGTTTCTCATTTTCATAAAATCTGGGGAGCTCAGGCTCCATTCTTATCAATTCCCCGTCAGTACCTAACGTGAGAAATGCTTTTGTGGACTATTTTAGAACGTCCTCCCACTGAGAAAAGTGACTTCATGTTAGTGGAAATATTGTAGCGAAAATGAAATCGAAATGTGCCCAATATAACCTCGTCCTCGAATGAATAAAATATGTTGTAGGCTCGACAGTCGGAAGGTCCGAACAACATCGATATCCATGACAAGGGCAAATATTCTATGATCTCTTATTCTCCTCTCATCATAGTACGGGGGACTAACACTGCTAACTACTTCTTTCCGTTTGTTCACCCTCGACCATACACAAAGGGATTTTGGTACTTCGGAAGTTACTTCATTATCCGAAGTCAATCGATCGTCACAACCAGGACAGTTACTGGGTCGTCGTTCGATTAGTTGGACACACCAATCACGTCGCCCAAATGTTTAGACTTGAAAATCCAGATGAGTCCAACGTGCGTTGGTGGAGTAGTGGTTACACGCTCGCCTCGCATGTCAGATGTCCGGAGTTCAAATCCCGGCACGGCCATTGGATATTCACTGTTGATGAGCTCTACTAAGAGCGAAACTCGAGTCCACTGCTTCCCTTTGGTGTGGATTCACCGGAATAATTACGCTAGAACAGGAGGACGACCGTTCACACGAGAGTGGTGTGACTACGAGCAAACTTACCTATCCCGCAAAAAACCCCGAAATTGCAAGTTACCCGAAAAAGTGTTTCGCGGTAGCCAGGTGTACTTTAGTGTGACGGATGAGGTCAATGCACGAATCTGCATGGCTCGAATCGCGTTTGCTTACTTGAGACACCCATGACGTGAAAGCGGTGTACCCCTGAAGTGTGTGTATCAGGCTAAGGTGTAGGCTGTTCTGTTTACTGCCTGTTCGATCAGTGGAACTGAAACATCTTCAGGTGTTCGATAACCGTTGTCTCAGAACCACAGCTCGTATGGGCTGATGTCGGAGAATCCGTAACGAGGCAATTAAAAGGCGAGTGTTCGGTTGTGCAACGGGTTCTTCCATTGAATAATGTGTCCAGCACCAGAAGCTGCGTTGTTTGGTATNGGAGCCAACCCTTGACATGGCAGAGGGGTACGAAAGAGAGTACAAAAAATCTGGGTGCCTTTGGTTCGACTTGCTTTCCAGGATGGGAACCGCGTGATCCCCGCTGCGTCTGATTGGAGGCACTAAGATATGACCACTACTCGGTGTCGGTGGCGTTCTTGTTGTCAGTTTCTATCCAGATTGTCTGAGTGAGTATCTGGAGGTGTAGGCACCTCTGAGTGATTGTGGTACGCCACCACTAAATCCCTTCTCCGTTCACTTTTATTCTTACCTTCAACATAAAACTTTCAAATAAATCATGGTCGTTCGACAGCGAAGCGTCATTGTTGAACACTGATGTTGTGTCGTTGATGATGATGAAGTCCTACTCTTTTAGAAGGCATTTGTATCTCAAACAAATCTACTCGAGTTTTTCCTACACAGTAGTAAGGTCCCGTGTGTGATACGCTGTATGGACTTCCCCCCTCTTATTTCAGCCTCAGCCAACTTGGGGATGATGAGCTTCGCTGACCCTTTGCTAGCTGTTGCAGGTTACCAAAGTGAGATACTCAAAAGTGCGCGGCGGCCCCTCGCTCCGTTGGCGCAGCCGCTCCCCCTACTTTCTGCCAACCAACCGGTAGTGGTGGTCTTCCCCGGAGGCTGCACTTATGGTGAGGTGGCAGCTCTTCGGTTCGCCGCAGCTCGACGCCGATGGCAACTCCTCATTGTCACTTCTTGCCTAATCACCTCCCGAGAGCTCCTTCAACAGGCTGGACAGGCTGTCGTGACGACGTCAAACACTGGCCAATAAAATGAAGCATTTCCTTTCGCTCTCGTTCCGATGCATTACCAATGGCTGTGCTTTGCCTCGTTTTTTCGTTTTTTGTATACTCTCTGATCTGTTAGTATCCTCATTGTGTGCAATTTCCACTGCCTTCTTCGTTTGTGGTGTTTCGACCAAATGCTCTTTAGGAGTTTATTTTTTAAAGGGAAATGAGATGCTCGCTTTTCTGCTCACTATTTTTCCCAATAAACACCGGATTCGGAAAGTGTCTCCGTTTTTTTTTCAGTACCAACTTAATGAGACTTAACCGTGAGAACTGTGGGTTTCGTTTTCTGGTTGTTGATTAGAATTCGGTTGGATAGGTATTCGGTTAGTTTAGGCCTGGTTCGTTTCCCTTAGTTTCTTTTCGATGAGTACCCTGTCTTCCGAAGCGTTATTCGTCATTCGGAATACTTGACGGTCCCCTCTACAAGCGGTGCGGCATGTGTAATGCCGTTGGTCGGGTTAAGTTTGTTGTTTCCCACTGGACTAATTCCGATGTAATGTGGGTAAATGTTAATTGCTAAAAACGGCTATTTCGGTACTGTCCAAAGTGCAGATCTTGTGATCTCCCTCATCGTCTTGGTTTGAGCATTCTGTTCAAATTTGATTAATCGGTTTCCTGTTTGAGTGGGTAAATTCCTCCTCAGCTTTCTGTTGCTTATATAGTTTTTAAACAGTATCTGATGGCTCTAAAGCGATTGGGTGGTAATTAAACTGGTTGCCTGGGAATCTGATCGTTTTCACTGCATTCTTGCAGCTCTGTTGGACGTGAATCTCTTCGGTCCCTCGGGCTAAGTTGTAACGTATAGTTCTGTAGCTTAAAATTTACTTTTTGAATATACCTCTCTAGATTGGCAACTAGGAGTATCTCAGTCTTCTTTCTTTCCTCGGGAGGCATGCATCGAAGAAAAGGTTGTTTGCATAGCTCGTCCTTGTTGAGACAGCCACGAAGATGTGTCTGACAGGCCCTTTGTCGACGTGCTCTTGAACTTCATGGCCTTTTGGGACGAGATTATGCACCGTAACGATTTCGCACGTTTCTGATGGATTCGATTGGATTTATTTTTACATCTTTATGACCGTTAACAGCCACCTTTCTTTCTGCCATACACTAGACGTGTCCACTTCAAGTGATCTGTGGCCTTCCGCTGTGTGGTTACAGATTTTAGCAATACGCATGAATGTTTTCTTAGGTGCGCATGGCTAACATTTTGGACGAAATACTGATTCTTTGTTTTTACTCTTCCGTTTAAAATTCAGGGATCACATCCTAGGTGACGTGAATGATGGACTGGGGTGGCAGACCAAGCAATCTCTAGATGGATCATAGTGTTTTCTCACCTTCGAAGTAGTATTTATCCCAGTTGACCACTAGCAAATTACTCCACTTGCAATCGTTTTTGGCATTCCACAAATCCAATTGTTGCTGGTGGCCTACTTGAAAGTTTGTACTGTGCTCGAGCCCTGCAGAAACGTTTGTTGCGCTTCACACGAGTGTTTGAAAGGTTTCTCTGCATAGGTCTCTTTTACGCACTCTAAACCTGTACACTGCACCCTATTCACGTATCCTCCTGTCGACAAGTGATGGAGTGGTGGTCTAGGGTAACTTACTTTCCATTGTATAGGGACTCCTTCATTAGACTGCATTTTTTCCAAAGAATCACGATCAAGTTTATTCAGTGATGTACGGCGGTAGTGAAACATCTGACCGAGCTCATTAAACTTTCAGGGATAGCTTCATTTTGTCGATTCGTTCTACTATGACTTTCAAAGCATCCCATGGTGGTATAACGATGGGGCTTCGTGAATGTACGGTACTAGCTTGGGCATGGTGACGCTTGTGAAAATTCACATCAGGATTTCTTATTACCGAAAATATCCGAAAGGAAGGAGATCGAAGGAGCGTACGCAGTCTGTCCCGATGTTTACGGAGCGTTCTTCCTGAATCAGTAGGGCGACCAAATCTGCTGCTTACGTCGGTTAATCATGAACTACTGAATTATATGAAAGTTCCACTTTTAAAGGCCAGTTGTTATTGTGTAAGACTCATTCTTGGAACAGTGGCCAACTTGGTTTTCCATTTTGTGCCACATTTTACCTCATGGAGGCTCGGACTGATGTTACGCCAAGGTCGAGCTACCTTACTGAACGCCTGGGATCGGCTTTCGGCGCGTCAGTCGCTCTTATAAAGGCTTGGCCAGCCATTTGGCTTTTGCGGGTCACATGACAGCCAAAGTATTCGCGTACGGGTCTGTAGTCGTCGGTCCTCTTAGGGGGTATGCTGGCGTCTGATACACTCTCTCATGAATAGAGCTGGTCACATTCTTTTCTTGATTCCAACATCGTTACTCGATATCGGTTAGGACTTTAAGGTAGATGCTTTCTCCCGAATTTATCGGTTTCAGAAAACTGTGTGGAGGGCTGTCAACCAGCCTGTTCCGAATGGCTGATTTAGGACGATCTGGGCTATTACCAGCCCAGCTGGATAGATCGCAAAGGAATTTCTTTTGGTATTGTTTGCTCCTCAGAGGTAACCTAACAGTACGTTTTCTCCGGGGCATACCTAGCGCACAAACCAATGTATTTATGGTATCGGAACTTTTCCGATTCTTTAGCTACGTAGTACTTCAAAATCCGTACATGTGCATCTGCTGAATTTCACAAGAGCCCACAGAACTGGTGTGAAGTTACTATAGCATTCTAATGAAAACGTTGTCGTCTTTTAAGGGTCTCTTAATATGTCCTCAACGGTTGGGTGCGGGTCCTGTTCGTTGGTGCTTCCCGCGTAAACGAAGCGGTTGGGAAGCTGTCGGTCAATCAGGTCCTCCATAAAACGTAGGTGGTTCACAGCCACAGCCACATTGCACAGCACGCTTATCTTTACACGGTTCTCACTTTAATCATTCGATCTACAAAATAAGTTGAACTCTCGTCCAGTATAGTCGTAATTTAATCCTGTATTACCTGTTCGTTTCAGTTGCTCATTCAGGTAATTTGCCTCTATGTGATCCAACCATGAGCACTGAAAGAGGCAATAGCCATCGATCCAGACCGCCTAAATACCAAAATACGGTAGCCTACCAGAACAACATGCACGATACTTCGAAACGAACAAAGGAGGTCAACAATCTCGTCATGGAATCTCTTTGTGCTCGATGCAAAGGCATTTTGGAATGGAAGGTGAAATATAAGAAGTATCGTCCGCTTTCTCAACCGACCATGTGGTAAGTTGTTGTTCATCTGTTTAGAACCGATGGGATTGAACCTATTTGTATAAATCCCCGGTTTGGTTTCCTGCGGGTATAACCTACCTCGAGATGGCTCAGTGGTTAGAGCGCAAATTTACTAACAGGAAGGTTCATGGCTCGGCCCGGACCTCAGCAGGATCTCCACTGTTCCTCTCTAGGCTTGAGTAACCCGGCAGTATCCCAGCTTTAATGCATCTTTCCGTTAGCACCGCAGCCAGGTATCGAAAGAGTGCTACAGCTGAAATATTTTTATTTTTCGACCCCAGACTGTTGCGCAATTTCACACAAAAGTATAGACAGCGGTGACCATTGTGGACAGCTTTGTTCCGTATGGTCGAACAAACGGGTTTCAAGTAGCTAATGAATTGTCCACTCATCCATCGCTCGAATACAACCTTTTATACTGGTTTTACTTTTTAACTTCTGAATCCTGAGGCGGATTTTGCTGCGTTCTCAACCCAATACGAAATCAATTTGAAATAACTTATTTCAAGAACCTATTTCCTTTTGCATATATGCTGCTAGTTGTTGTTCTTCTTAGTATCCCACTGCTTGTCAGTTACCGTGCCCTTGCCCGTTTTTCTCCTCGTAGAGAAAACTGGTTTTGATTGAAACTAGAGAAACATTCGCGCACGTGATTGCAAATTTCATATTCATTGGTGACTTTTCTGTTTAATCGAAATGAAGACGAAACAAGCCCACTTTTGCCTTGAAGCCTAGATTTCACATCACTTGAGACATTCTCCGTAAATAAGTCCTGATCAACCTCTGCTGGGACGTACTGAAAATAGGTTATGCGGTTGATATTGATTAAGCCTTGTCTATCTTAATTCGGCTAAGTCGCTCGTTAGCACTGACCTTTACAAAGGCTGCGCGCGGTTTCCACGCGCGCAAGGTTGCTGAAAACTCTTCGACAGCCAACAACCGGTTTCCATCTTCTTGGGGCTCATCAGGTAGGCGCAGTCCCCGAGTTTCCGTCAACCTTATGATCTACGCGAACCCAAATTGGACTGTTTTTGAGAAATACACTCATTTGCAAATCAATTTGATGTTCACGGGAGACTCAATTGAATCTCTCGTTTATGATATTCTACAACTGAATGTGCTGCACACAGACCGCCTCATGATTCATTCTATATATGACTCATTCTCTATTCAACCGTCCTCAACTTAAATGTTCCGGACGTGGAACGGGTCTCCCTACCAGATGGGAAATCTAGTGGTGCGTCGACCTGTTTATATGCCACACAACATGTTAGTGGGGTGCAAAACCCGGAAGGAGATTTGAGGAGATTTGTCATTTTCACAAAAGGTTTCATCTTGTCGGTGAAGCTTATCAACGCTGAAATGCCGAGAAGCTTTATACAACTGTTTCATTCTTATTGGAATCATCAGCGGTGTGCGCCTCACGAAACTCACAGAGTTTCGAACTCGCGACCAGCAGTTGGACACGTAACTGTTTGACAATGAATGGCTGATCAGCAGGACGTAGCAAAACCTACTTTGCTCTTGATTATTGCATTCAACCAATCAGGCATACTTTTCACCGGGTGTCCTGGATACTTTCCACCCGATTTTAGCCATTCTTGTGTTAATTCCGTCTTCACTTACCCAGTCGTGTGAAAAACAGTTTTCTGAATGTGTTCTACTCAGAAGTTATCGATGGAGTCCAAGCGCGGACCTCAAATCGACCAACCTAATAAGTAGATGATATGTTCCAATGAATTTCGTGATGTTGTCATTGTATTTCGTCACCAAATACTTCTTGGAACTACCCAAATAAACTGGATGGTGTCCGTACATATGAGTATGCCCATTACACTGACGAATGACTGTACACTTGCTGTATTCCCCTTCAAACTACAACAGAGTCTGAATGATGACTTCAGCCAGTGAAAACGTCTGACGCTCCTGTTTGGATTACAATAGTAGTCGGACTCTTGATTTGCCCATTCTCAGTTTAACAATACTAGATTGGGCTCTGTGCGTACCGGCGTTTGGTTTACATGCCCATTGAAAAAAATCGTTCAGTTGTAGCACCCTTTCGGTACTTAGTTGCCATGCCAGACGAGGAAGGCACGAGGGCTGGGATACTGCCTGGTTGCCCCAGTCTAGACAGGGCAAGTCGAGAGGCAGAGGTCGGTTTCGAACCGCAGACCTTCCGGTCAGTAAATTCGCGCTCTAACCACTAGGTCCATCTCGCCCCCATTGACAAAATACACTTTCTGGTCGAGGTAATGCAGTGTGCATGGTGCCAATGACTCCATCCGTCTCTTCTCGATCTTCTGTGCTGGAGTTATTGACAACACTTTGTTCGGTGCACTCAACACCCGTGATAAGTTCGCGGGTTCAATTGTTCGTACAACAAGGTTGCTAATGTGGTATTTTTTTACCCTAGTTAGAACCCAGTGATGCCTTATGTCCTCGATTCTAGCAAAACTGCAATGTGTTTTATTACTCGGTGTGTGGCACCCAAGCCGTCGTTGTTTGTGGTGGGTGGTACCATCGTTAACTCTTTCGTGTATGCCAGAATAAGCAGCAGACAGACTGAAAGGACATTTGGCTAGTCTTAAATATTGTCAAACGATTTCTTCGACATGACATTTAGGTGGGGCTTGAAGCCAGTGAGCTGACGGTGAAATTCGTCTGCAAAGTCAAGCGGAAGTTGCTGATAGCCACTACATGTACATGTATGGAAAGAGGGTTAAATTCACATTGCAGTATACAGCAAGTGCCCCGAGATCCTCAGCACACCAGGCTTAGGCGTTACCATACTTGATAAAGATCAGAATCGGGTGAACAGATGTTCTCGTCTTGTGAAACCATGAACCTAAAGAGGGTGGCTAGAAAAAGCGCACTCTGAATAGTCGCAATTGCCTGCGTTGCTTTGAAGTCACAGTGGCTAAGTTCACCACAGGGAATCTTCGACGGTTTGAATATCACAAGTGTAGTGGAAATCTTGGTTGATTTCCGCAAAGGAACGCATGACGGTCACCTCGATTTTCCTGTGAACAGCAAGCCGGATGAAGGGCATTTCAGCATGGTTCGTTGCGATTCGCACTGCATATGTTTCTTTCGTGATATTTGATTGTCACATTATCTTGGATACGGACGCGAACTCATTCGACCCAGATACAGGGTTCGTGCACAGCTATCACAGACCTTTCAACATTGACGATGGTGTGAAGTCAATACTATGGATATGTGGGTAACCTAGGTTCCGGGTGAGTCTCTCGCAAAACCAAATCTGTTTGCAAATGAGTGTATTTCGCTAACCTCGTGCAATTTGGTTTCCAGTAGAACATAACGTTGACGGAAACTTGGGAACTGCACCTACCTGATGAGCTCCAAGAAGGGCGAAACCGGTCGTGAGCTGTCGAGGAGTTTTTAGCAACCTTATGAGTAGTGCATTACAAAAATATGTGTGTATCGCGATATCTCGAATATCGTAGCGACTGAAACATGAGGCGGCCTGTTACAGCACATTCAGTTGCCTGAGAACATCAAAACCGAGAGATTCAGCTGTGTTCCGGGTGAGTCTCTCGCAAAACCAAATTTGTTTGCAAATGAGTGCATTTCGCTGACCTAGGGATGAATTCAGTGACCAACGTGTGGGACCAGTCTCTTCGTCATATATGACAAAGGACCTCGCGCGTACCTTGAATTTTAGCACCTAGCCTGGAATGTTCCTGCCAGCATTTCCCATCCTACCAGGGAGCGGTAAGAGGCTCTTTGAGTTTTGTGACTACCTAATAGCAGTTGGTCACGCATTCATTGAGTAGCTTTTGAATGACATGTTGAAAATTGGGACGGAGGAAATTAAGTAGTATCTTGGAAATTGGAGAAAAAACTGGTGCTCTTAGCGGCACTTCCTACTCCGTATGATCTCCTTCGTTGAGCTGTGTTTTTATTCGACTTAGTCTTGGTAGCTTTGTTTCGCTTACCGTGCGTATCCTTTGTCCACTCTTTTCACTTTGCCAGTTTTTGTGATGTTGTCTTCTCTTGAAAGGTCGGAAAATAGTTAAACTGAAACCACCGTGTTATTTCGCGAGTGTATCATAAGCCTTTATCAGTAGCTTGATTGACCGAGTTGTCTTGATTACCGGTTAGCTGCTGTCTGGCCCCATTTCAACCAATCGGATGTGACTCCAATGAGGAGTTTTTTGTCTAGTCTCAGCTTAACAGTGAAACTTGTCGACCTTTTCTAATTTGTAATCGTTCTGCCTAGTATTGTGGAATCGAGCGCACTGCCCCTTCTAAGGTCGAGTAGTGTGGACGTACTTTTTTGCCTGAATTAAGTGAGTGTTGTATCAGCAGTGAGGCGGTCATCAGAAAGCGTATTGAAAATCGGCCCGCAAAGTAGGCTGATAGTTCGAATAAGGCTGCAGCGGTAGTTCATGGAGTCCTCGGGGTACCTGACTGTAGTCCGTTGTTGTGGCTCGTGAGATCGTGAAGGGGTAAGCTGGTCATTCCAGGGTTTCAGTCGTAGCTTTTGGCTCATCACTATGACCCCCAAGAATCGGGTGCTGAGGTATTCTATGAGAGCATTGACCGGAGCCAACCACCCGTTTTTCTTACCCGTTTGGCTGCAGCAACCGGACCCACCCCGGAGGGTACGGGAAATTAAACATAAAATTCTGTCTCCTAATGCTCGAGCATTCAGAAGAGAGGTTTTAAGTTACGACGGAATTTTCACAGGCTTTGTCAATTTCCTAGCTGAATTGAGATCAACTTTTGGTTGATGTGAATGTGATGATTGTAGGGCCCTTGGTCAGAATCCCCGTTCGGGCTCATAGAATCCACATTAGCTATGGTCCCCAAGGGGGATGGAATAGCTTACCCGTTTGGCTGCAGCAACCGGACCCACCCCGGAGGGTACGGGAAATTAAACATAAAATTCTGTCTCCTAATGCTCGAGCATTCAGAAGAGAGGTTTTAAGTTACGACGGAATTTTCACAGGCTTTGTCAATTTCCTAGCTGAATTGAGATCAACTTTTGGTTGATGTGAATGTGATGATTGTAGGGCCCTTGGTCAGAATCCCCGTTCGGGCTCATAGAATCCACATTAGCTATGGTACCCAAGGGGGTTGGAATAGCTGTGCTTCTCGGTTGCTTTCACCATAGGCTTACTGCACTTTCAGGATGGAATATAGGATTTCCAGAGAGCTATGTTTTCTCATTTCCAACTTTCTGGTCGGGACGCCATTTTTGACATATGTCGAGGAGGATGATTGAACAAATTTGATCACACACCTCCGCTTTGGGTCCTTCTAAATTTAGTTTGAAATGTGGCCAGAAGACCGTCAAACGCGCCTACTACACGGTGTGTGCTCCGTGTATAGACACTCTGCGTGTGTGTGGCAAATGCGGGAATCCCGAAGAAGTGGTTATTCCTAGGTGAGTCTTTTCATGCGACCAGATATCTCTGAGGCAAACCTGGTTGTGTACAAATCACCTGCCATCTTATGCCCTAATGAAAGTACTTTTTTATGTATGACGACTCCATCTAGGTCGACCAGTTAAACTGTCGAGTCGCATAATAGCAGAATACCATTAATGTAGTGCATTTCTTGTGACTGTCATTCACGAGTGTTTGGTCGTAGCACCGAGTTTAGCGTTCCTGGGTCCGTATCTTGCTTATCAAACGTCTAGAGTTCAAGCCAGATCGCATCCTACCGTTAAGGTCAAATGAAGAAGACACTTCAATGCCTCAGTTTTGGTGTTGACCAACCTGTTCGATTGAAAATAGCACGTATCCAACGCTGATCACGGTGGAGGTTTCTCGTAAAGTTTCGCCCAAACCTAGCTAAGAGCACTCGAGGTTGGGTTCGAACCATGAACCTTCCGGTCAGTAAGTTCTTACGTTGACTGAGCCCAGAAGGCCAGTTGACAACCAATGTATGGAATGTAACAGATGTTTGTTCACATAGAAGACGACCACAAAGAAGCTGATCGTCCATACAAGAAGGAAATAGGTGTAAAATTCACCACATAGTAGGGTATACTTTTCCTTACCCTCATTTCAGAACTTGACCTGTTCTGCTAAGGTATAATTCTTCTTCTCCTAGGAGCTCAAAAACGGAGGAACAAACAAACCGAGAATTTGAGAAGGGCCTTGAGGGTCTTCGTGAGCGGGAACGTCGTAAGTTTTCCCAGTTACGCCACGGTTGTAACTTCTCTTTGGGACCTTCCTCACTCATTCGCGTTTGTACTTCATTTGGATCAGTGATTGTTAACCGTTTTTTTCTGAACTCCCCCTTTTCCCTTTTTGCAAACCTGAATTCACTTTTCGCTTACTTTGATAGTCTCGTTTACGTAGCTTATCTTACTTACGTCAGCAAAATGAGTAGGGCTGTTTCGAGTTTACCTGTTCACCACTACCCAGCTCGTATCAGATTTTGCGTGCACCCACTCTTTCGCTGCTCCGATTCATAGATATTAGCTAGAAAAAGCAGCCACCTAAAAATTCCAATCACCACCGCCAAGGTGAATTAGACCGTTCACAACAGATTTGATCATCTAGGAAAATAGATCCACTGAATTTAGCACCAGTTATCAGCACCAGTTTCCAACCTGGTGTAACCCTATTGGACTCTTGGAATGTTGCCTAGTTAACGGAGTATTGGCTCAAATTTGCTGAACCCTTTGTCATTCGGAGCTTCTTAGATAGACAGGCGTTCGTGCCATTTCCCACACGAATCTTTGATTAACACTCATGAATTG
Source organism: Opisthorchis viverrini (assembly GCF_000715545.1). Taxonomy (NCBI): domain Eukaryota; kingdom Metazoa; phylum Platyhelminthes; class Trematoda; order Opisthorchiida; family Opisthorchiidae; genus Opisthorchis; species Opisthorchis viverrini. The sequence continues at coordinate 475,123 of NW_008752004.1, read as the reverse complement.
TTGACATCAGGACCACATGATGTGAGCCTTTAATATTACCATTTGTTGACTACTGATCACTGGTTGGTCGTTTTGCTGTTCAGTTTTAATGATCAGAATGTGATTGCAATTAGACCATGGACATCTTTGGTAGTCGAAACCGGAATGGCTCGATCATCCTGGGCCTTGCATCTTTATAAGGATTCAGCCATTGTGGAAAGACTTCCTTCAAAAACAGTGTTTTGCTAAGTCGCACCTGCACCATCGGAGCGAAAAATACCCGGTTTCTTCATGCTACCCTCAGTCGTCTACTTTGCCGATGGCCGTTTGAGAAAATAATCAACAATGTAATTCTGATTGAACTTCAGCCTCTCCTGTTGCCCAAAGTTGTGATTTTCAAGGACTGGGCATCGTGAATTCACAGTACGGTGTACAGAAGTTCGTATTACGATACCTTAACATGGAACCTAAGTAGTATCCGAACGGCGTGATACTTGCACTCTTGGTACCAGATTTGGAATAATGTGCTATAACCCTTCACACCCTGGATTTCATTTTGCTTCCATGGCGAACCTGCGAAACATTTGACAAGCGATGTTCTAGGATATGTCCAGGTCAGACTAACACTACTACAAGACCGAGCGGCTATGGATTTTCTAGAAGCAACAACAAGTAAGTACTAAACAATGTACAAACATACATATAGGGGCAGTCTGACAGTGTGAGTTGGCCGTACAGAGAGATAACGGCGCAGAAATCAGTACGTTTGTGATGTGAGGGACTGTCTTACGGTTGGCGGCGCGACGCGACAGCTCGTGTCACGTGACAAGTCAGAGTGCGCGGTTTTGTCCATTTAAAACAGATCTCGCCAAGGGCTATCTGGCAGGTGCGGCACATAGGTGATACAAAATAATAAACCGTCCCAGGCGTCAGGTTGGTGTATTGGATGACGCGTTCGGCTGCCGTCTGGGAATTCTGGGTTCGAAACCCCGGTCGGTCCGCTTTCCCGTCGGAATGGACGCTCGAAAATTGGTGCAACCGAGACGAACTTGTAAGCATTTACAGATGGGCAAAAAATGCTCACATCAGTTACTGAAGAATAAGCAGACCTTAAGCAGGAACGAAACACGAAAAAAACAATAAGGAACGAAACAAACGGTATCATAATCAACACTCCCCAAGCTATGATTTTATGCGGGGATCAGGCCAGCAGACTGATCAGCTACTCTGTCCCTCCGCTCCCCGAAGTGTACATTATCCTGGCCGGAGGTCTCTAGTAAGTAGAGTTGGCGAACGTCTCGACGCAGTGCCTCCGACTGGTTCTTACGATCGCTTCTCTGACTGCCCCATCGGTCGACTAAACTGCTCTTTCGACAATGCCCTTCTCTCACTGCCCTCTGAGTGTCGAGATATCTCCCGATAAAACGAGGTCACCTCCGTTCGGGCTCCTTTGCTTAAGCCATTTTGACATCGTCTGCAGAGTTGGAAGGTACTCCTTCATCCACCAGTTCGCATTTGGCCAATACTGGGTCACGATTGGCTGTTGGGTCCAGATTTCTGACCAATCAGATCTCATCTTGATGCCGGACCGGCAAGTGTCCCGAATTCTTGGCCAATCTCGTGCGGGTCAGGCGCACCGGCCGTAGCAGCGCCTAAAGACGTGCGGTAAAGCGGGATCCGTGTGGAATTCTACCTAACAATCATAATCAACACTCCCCATGCAATAATTTTATGCGGGGATTGAGCCAGCAGACTGATCAGCTACTCTGTCTCTCCGCTCCTCGAAGTGTACGTCATCCTGGCCGGAGGTCTCTAGTAAGTAGAGTTGGCGAACTTCTCGACGTGATGCCCCTCCCCCGACTAGTTCTTACGACCGCTTCCCTGACTACCCCATCGACCGACTGAACTGCTCTTTCGACAATGCTCTTCTCTCACTGCCCTTTGGGTGTCGAGATATCTCACAATATAACGAGGTCACCTTCGCTCAGGCTCCTTCTTTGCTTAAGCCATTTTGACATCGTCAGCAGAGTTGGAAGGTACTCTTTCATCCACCGATTTCAAAATAGGTCGGCTAGGTGGTTGGCGTGTCTCCAGGCTTTAGATAGATTCCATGAGTCGACACAATGACTGGCCGTTGAAGGATTCGCGCTCAGGAAGACCAAATGTTTCGGTGTTGGAGCTGCGTGGTCATTGGGGTCCGAAGTCAGTTTTACTAACGGGCGGTCGTTGAAGATTTTTTCGATCTCAGTCAAAGTCGTCTGCAGCGTCTCGGCGTCTACCAGTCTGCTTCCTAATAGGGCCCGCAAAATTCGCCTGATACCCCGTATCAACCTCTCCAAAATACCTCCACGATGACTGGCTTTCGGTACGGAGAACACCCAGTCGCATTCGTACTCTAGTAACTCGGTCGCCAACCTATCCCGATCCCATTTACGAAGACATTCCTTCACGTCAGCTTCGGTCCCTCTAAAATTGGTGCTGTTGTGGTCGGTGGGGCAATAATTTGGTAAAGCGGCTGCGAAAACTATCGACAGCAGCGATAACAGCGCCACGGCTGTCCAGCCGCACAGATGGCACGGTTGACGCTGAGGTCCGAGCGGCATTCTTTCTGGCATGATGCCCCCCCCCTTCCACGACTGCAGTTGGTTCCAACTAAACGAACCAACTGCAGTCGCAGACCATTCGCATTCACTGAGGTGGACTACTTCGGGCCTCTGTTAGTCAGACGAGGACGTGGCACTGAAAAACAATAGGATTGTGTATTCACATCGAAGTGGCCCATACCTTGGACACGATTATGTTCCTATGCGCGTTTTCGAGATTTGTCGCCAGACGACACAGTCCATAAAAACTTTATAGTGATAACGGCACCAATGTTAGAGGGACCGAAGCTGACGTGAAGGAATGTCTTCGTAAATGGGATCGGGATAGGTTGGCGACCGAGTTACTAGAGTACGAATGCGACTGGGTGTTCTCCGTACCGAAAGCCAGTCATCGTGGAGGTATTTTGGAGAGGTTGATACGGGGTATCAGGCGAATTTTGCGGGCCCTATTAGGAAGCAGACTGGTAGACGCCGAGACGCTGCAGACGACTTTGACTGAGATCGAAAAAATCTTCAACGACCGCCCGTTAGTAAAACTGACTTCGGACCCCAATGACCACGCAGCTCCAACACCGAAACATTTGGTCTTCCTGAGCGCGAATCCTTCAACGGCCAGTCATTGTGTCGACTCATGGAATCTATCTAAAGCCTGGAGACACGCCAACCACCTAGCCGACCTATTTTGAAATCGGTGGATGAAAGAGTACCTTCCAACTCTGCTGACGATGTCAAAATGGCTTAAGCAAAGAAGGAGCCTGAGCGAAGGTGACCTCGTTATATTGTGAGATATCTCGACACCCAAAGGGCAGTGAGAGAAGAGCATTGTCGAAAGAGCAGTTCAGTCGGTCGATGGGGTAGTCAGGGAAGCGGTCGTAAGAACTAGTCGGGGGAGGGGCATCACGTCGAGAAGTTCGCCAACTCTACTTACTAGAGACCTCCGGCCAGGATGACGTACACTTCGAGGAGCGGAGAGACAGAGTAGCTGATCAGTCTGCTGGCTCAATCCCCGCATAAAATTATTGCATGGGGAGTGTTGATTATGATTGTTAGGTAGAATTCCACACGGATCCCGCTTTACCGCACGTCTTTAGGCGCTGCTACGGCCGGTGCGCCTGACCCGCACGAGATTGGCCAAGAATTCGGGACACTTGCCGGTCCGGCATCAAGATGAGATCTGATTGGTCAGAAATCTGGACCCAACAGCCAATCGTGACCCAGTATTGGCCAAATGCCGGTTGCCAATGGCGCATCCAGAACGCGTCAGAACTTCCAGAAAGTTATAACGCTATATATACGCTATATATACGAAGCGCTGTACAACTGTTCTTGACTTCGCTTTGGGCATTAATAGACCTTGTGCACCTTTGGTGGTTGTTTTTGACGTGAACGCTAGCTTGGGAGGCTCAGACCGAGAACTGAGCTGAGGAAAATACCGTTACTACAATGATGCCGTTTGTTTTATTGCTGTTCGTTTTCCCCTGCTTCGTTTCTGCTTAAGGTCTGCTTATTCTTCAGTAACTGATGTGAGCATTTTGTTGCCCATCCGTAAATGCTTACAAGTTCGTCTCGGTTGCACCTATTTTCGAGCGTCCATTCCGAGAGAAACGCGGGTGTTGAACCCAGAGTTCCCGGACGGCAGGCGAACGCGCCATCCACTACACCAACCTGACGCCTGAGACGGTTTATTATTTTGTATTACCTATGTGCCGCACCTGCTAGATAGCCCTTGGCGAGATTTGTTTTAAACGGACGGAACCGCGCAATCTGACTTGTCACGTGACACGAGCTGCCGCGTC
>NW_008752004.1:464507-470652 GCF_000715545.1 Opisthorchis viverrini | reverse complement strand
GATAACTTGTCGGAGCTATCAGAGTATGTCGTATTTTATCGGGGCTCATAAACAGGTATAGCACGATGTTGCCACCCATTTGGCTTTCCTCCTTGTGCACTCTTTCACACTCGCTCTCTCTCACTAATAGCCTCAGACTAATCCCACAGCCGAAAGTCAAACACAGCAATTACCAACCCATTTCCAGCGTCCGGCATCACAGCTCTTCCCGAAACCATCAACAATCCGTCACCGGACCTCAACGAGAAAATAGTTCGTCGGATGAGGATATGTTCAGTGCTCTGTCATTCAGTCACGCTGCCTGACGAACGGGTTAACTTACGCAGGATGTGATTAGGCCATCTGTACTCAACTGGCCTCGTATAGACAAGAGGCAAGCCTATTCACTTAGTACCCCGTGCTCCCACGAAAATCGCTGACTATACCTGAAAACCTACTACATCCCCAGCCTAGGGTAATATCCGCGAATAGGTTCTTCTACAAATATCCTTCTGCGATCCACCCACTACTCACTGCCGCGCTTCTCTAAGCCAAGGGACGGTCCAACGGCTCCGCCATCCGGTCGCGGTCCGTTATTTTAATGTCTCTAACTATCCTACCCAAATGGTTTAGGCCGAAAAGGCCTCCTTTCAAGCCATCAGTTTCTAAGTCTAACCCATCCCTCCTGGTTCTGGCTACAATGCGCCGATCTGAAACACTGTCATAACTTTTGGTCCCGGAGCAGTCCTTCATGATAAACTTGATGATCATTTCTCCAACTTTACTATAACAAGGTGTCACCACCGCGAGAATAATTAAACGATCATTTAGTCAAAAATATTCTCCGGTCTGAAAAACGAGATAGACGCTTCCGCTCACTGTCTGGTGGAGAAGAAATTCTCGAAGTCTTTGTCTGGACCCAACTCACTAATACCACTCCTCACTGGACCAACCGCTGACTTTTGTGCTCACTGAATTCCTACCTCACCGTGTGCTTCCGACACCGCATTAATCCCAAAGCCGACTGCATCAAACCGGACCACCTACACCTTACGCTTGTCCCACATACCCACTCGTCCACCCTCTGTGTCCCACGATCCCAGAGTTACCGGTGGAGGTCCTGTCGCACCCCTCCCCCGAAATAACAGTGGCCTCCACAGATTTCAGCCGTATCTTGGAAACGTCTCCCCACATCTCTTCTCAACCAAACCGTGGCTCATCCCTGAAGTCAGCAACAATGAAATAGATAAATGGATACAGTAGATACAACACTCGTCACTTTGATTACCCCGGGGCAATACTAATGGCATTTGAACTCTTGCAGTCGACGCTCAAATCCCCCCTTTAATCTCCATGAGCGCCAAGCCTACGAAACCTGTCGATAAGCTTCAGCTAACCATACGTCCGGAGTGGCGATGTTTGTTGCTTGCTCGTCTCATTTCCAGGTAACTATCGTCGTCATATAAAGAAGTCCGCCGTCAGTTCCTATCTCGGACCATTCTGGCCTCCAAATATTACGGGAATTCGGCCGTCCAACGGTCAACTGGGGCATACACTCGTTCTCTAACTCCGAGTTACTTGCGGTCCGAGACACAGCCGCATCACTGCGATGGCAAAAGTATTCGGCACACAATGAGATCTAACTCGCCAGTGCCTGTCAAATCTGAAGCTAGCGTTCATCGGCGAAGTTGACAGGATGCACGCTCCTAGTCTTACGGATGGGAGACCATACCACATTCCCCCACAAGTTATCATATCCTCTCAGCGTGACAAATATGTTGCGCTCCGCACAGGACTATGATATTACCACAGGAAATATCGGGGATTAGTGGGGCTTTAGGACGTGAAACAGCTCTATTTACTGGATGGATAGGGCGGCAGCTTTTTCGCATATTCAAAGAATGTAAACGCTTCACCCAAGAGTAAATATGGCCTCCAGAGAAAGAGAAGTTACTTGGACGCATTCACACTAAATCGAAACGTAAACCAACCCCAAAAGAATGATACCGCAGGAACAACCGTAATTCAAGTTCCCCCTAACAGGTCGCTGGTACATTGTCCTTCCAATAAAGTGCTGAACGAGGTGACTTGAAATACTCCTCAATACCTACATCACAGACGCTAAGCGGTTTAGAAACAACGAGGTTCTCCACTCCGTAAATAGTAGATCTCCTTGCTCTTTGCAACCTAGGAGGATTTCCTGTTTCGAACACCATTTATCCAAATTATTCCAGCTCTCTTATTTCCCCTTCTACCTTACGCGAATGTGTAACCTATCTACAAATACAGTTATCGTCAGAACGGAAAAGATCTGCATGCACCCCGTGCTAAATAGTGGGGAAAATTCTATACCATTCTCTGCTCCATCACCCAATTACCAATAAACTGATTCACCCAGCTCATCATAGGCTCCACTCGCGCAGCTCCTGCCCTAGCACCCTAGTACTCTTACTATTCAACCTCACTCAATCCTTGAAGACGAACTTGCAACTCAAGGGTTTTCTTCAATTCCGTGTTTGCGTTCAACAAAATCCTTCGTAAACTCCTAGCCTACTGATGGAATCACCTGGGATGTCGAGGCTAACTGTCCAAACAGTCAGCAGGTGTTGCTGACATGCAAAATCGAGTTGCTCTGCATGTAGATGAATCGATCTGCTGAGTTTGCAGATTCATTAACAGCATGCACAATTTCACTTTGTTGTCTTGCAGAAATTAGGCCGTACCTAGTACGTGGCTGACCAGACAAAGACGAAATATTAAAATTCCCCCATCTATTTTCTTGGTGCAGCGTCAACCACGACCGGCAACGTGGTAAGCGACCAAAAGCTAACCTGCACCACACAGCTCACTTCAACCAACTGGCCCTATGAGACTGCAGAAACATAATAAAGTGCCCCATCGGTGCGGTACACTGCAACAATGAACGCCTCGGAGGGTGATGGGAAGCGCATTCTAAAGGATCATAATAAGAATCTGATGAGACTAAACAAAAGCAGTCGCTGCGAAGCAAGACTTTCAACACATGAGTAGAAGAACGCGACCGGGCGATGTAATTACTGCCCGTCTTGATGAGCCTAACATAACTCCGTTACTCCGCTCTGGGCTTGATAGATGTGCATAGTGAAAAAAAATCGAAAATATTTCAATCAAGGAACATTTATGTACAATTCCCACGTCCATGGGGGGTAAACATAGCATCGAAGGGCTATTTGTACCGGCCGGGTTTTTCAGACTTAAAGAAAGTCATGGTTAGGTCAAATGCTGTACAGTTTGCTCAGCTTGGGAGGAGTTTTCGGCAATCCGAAGGAGCGTCCCTGAAAAGAGGATGGGATGAGAATGGTGCATTCTGGCCTCAACGGTAACAGAATACAACTTGAACCAGTCAAAATAAGAACTAGATACATTTCTATGGGAGAGACGCAATATCATTGTCTTCAATAACGTGTTAAAAACAGCGTTTTGTAGACCACACGAAGATCCACGACTGGGTGGATGGCGGAGTTGTGTTCTAAATAAGCACGAAGCGGAATTTCGACCTCTATGCTGTGGCCAAAATCAAGGATTTCCAAATACACTCTGCTGCCTAAAAATAGGGATAAATGATATCCACCATGACTTTAGTATGCAGCAGTTTTGAACCCAGATAGACAGTTGAGGCAGTTCCTCGTTCTTAAAAGGAATACCGCAAATACATGTGCGGCTACCCTCGGAATCCCCAACAAAGCCGCCTTCAATGAGTGCCGGTGTTAATCGAACAAAGACACTGTTGGTGCTTGAACTCGTTTAATCAACTCAGTTAATACGATGCGCGGATAAGTTGATAGACTATAAGACTGTACTTGCTTTCACTAACGCTAAACAAATAGCCTGTTGGTATATACAAGCATGCCATGTGGTACGAAAACAGGAAAGGGATAAAATCTGCCACGCAAGAGAAAAAAGTGGAGTTAGTCCTATAATGGACATGCGATTCGTCCCAGTATCTTGCGCACCTATGGGTGGTCTTAACCCACTGTTTGAATTTCAGTGAAATCTAAAAACTTGAATCAAATTATGATCCCCCCGAGCATCGGGAAACGACGCCTAAGCCGAAAAACCGCATTTACCCTCAGCCAGAGAAGCCAGTAGGTAAGCTCTCATAATGCAACATGCATGGGTCGACCGGGTTTCCGACAAATACACTGCTGGAGGCCGAATCGTCGCAAATGCGAAATCATATCCCTTGTCAAAGCAATACATTCAGTCACGTTGTTTGAACCTTGTTTGGTAGATGTAACATCCGAGGGTAGGGATCTACAGTACGATTGCGGCTATTAGATTATACACAGTTTGTAGCCAGTGGTCAATAGGAGCAGACAGAAGTGGGCGGTAGATGATGTATTAAGGGCTGACAGGAACTGGTTCTACAGACAGACGGATTAATAATCATCATGAATTAGGCAAACGTACAATAAATGATGACACAATCAGCAGAAGCGGAAAATAGTCACTGACGCAGCAGGGATTTCTAGAAGCAACAGCAAGTAAGCACTAAACAATGTACAAACATACATATAGGGGCAGTCTGACAGTGTGAGTTGGCCGTATAGAGAGATAACGGCGCAGAATTTGGTATATTTGTGATGTGAGGGACTGTCTTTCGGCTGGCGGCGCGACGCGGCAGCTCGTGTCACGTGACAAGTCAGATTGCGCGGTTCCGTCCGTTTAAAACAAATCTCGCCAAGGGCTATCTAGCAGGTGCGGCACATAGGTAATACAAAATAATAAACCGTCTCAGGCGTCAGGTTGGTGTAGTGGATGGCGCGTTCGCCTGCCGTCCGGGAACTCTGGGTTCAACACCCGCGTTTCTCTCGGAATGGACGCTCGAAAATAGGTGCAACCGAGACGAACTTGTAAGCATTTACGGATGGGCAACAAAATGCTCACATCAGTTACTGAAGAATAAGCAGACCTTAAGCAGAAACGAAGCAGGGGAAAACGAACAGCAATAAAACAAACGGCATCATTGTAGTAACGGTATTTTCCTCAGCTCAGTTCTCGGTCTGAGCCTCCCAAGCTAGCGTTCACGTCAAAAACAACCACCAAAGGTGCACAAGGTCTATTAATGCCCAAAGCGAAGTCAAGAACAGTTGTACAGCGCTTCGTATATATAGCGTATATATAGCGTTATAACTTTCTGGAAGTTCTGACGCGTTCTGGATGCGCCATTGGCAACCGGCATTTGGCCAATACTGGGTCACGATTGGCTGTTGGGTCCAGATTTCTGACCAATCAGATCTCATCTTGATGCCGGACCGGCAAGTGTCCCGAATTCTTGGCCAATCTCGTGCGGGTCAGGCGCACCGGCCGTAGCAGCGCCTAAAGACGTGCGGTAAAGCGGGATCCGTGTGGAATTCTACCTAACAATCATAATCAACACTCCCCATGCAATAATTTTATGCGGGGATTGAGCCAGCAGACTGATCAGCTACTCTGTCTCTCCGCTCCTCGAAGTGTACGTCATCCTGGCCGGAGGTCTCTAGTAAGTAGAGTTGGCGAACTTCTCGACGTGATGCCCCTCCCCCGACTAGTTCTTACGACCGCTTCCCTGACTACCCCATCGACCGACTGAACTGCTCTTTCGACAATGCTCTTCTCTCACTGCCCTTTGGGTGTCGAGATATCTCACAATATAACGAGGTCACCTTCGCTCAGGCTCCTTCTTTGCTTAAGCCATTTTGACATCGTCAGCAGAGTTGGAAGGTACTCTTTCATCCACCGATTTCAAAATAGGTCGGCTAGGTGGTTGGCGTGTCTCCAGGCTTTAGATAGATTCCATGAGTCGACACAATGACTGGCCGTTGAAGGATTCGCGCTCAGGAAGACCAAATGTTTCGGTGTTGGAGCTGCGTGGTCATTGGGGTCCGAAGTCAGTTTTACTAACGGGCGGTCGTTGAAGATTTTTTCGATCTCAGTCAAAGTCGTCTGCAGCGTCTCGGCGTCTACCAGTCTGCTTCCTAATAGGGCCCGCAAAATTCGCCTGATACCCCGTATCAACCTCTCCAAAATACCTCCACGATGACTGGCTTTCGGTACGGAGAACACCCAGTCGCATTCGTACTCTAGTAACTCGGTCGCCAACCTATCCCGATCCCATTTACGAAGACATTCCTTCACGTCAGCTTCG
>NW_008752004.1:456046-457040 GCF_000715545.1 Opisthorchis viverrini | reverse complement strand
GAACATATCCTCATCCGACGAACTATTTTCTCGTTGAGTTCGGTGACGGATTTGTTGATGGTTTCGGGAAGAGCTGTGATGCCGGACGCTGGAAATGGGTTGGTAATTGCTGTGTTTGACTTTCGGCTGTGGGATAAGTCTGAGGCTATTAGTGAGAGAGAGCGAGTGTGAAAGAGTGCACAAGGAGGAAAGCCAAATGGGTGGCAACATCGTGCTATACCTGTTTATGAGCCCCGATAAAATACGACATACTCTGATAGCTCCGACAAGTTATCGTGCATTTTGCCACCGGTTCCAAAATAATTCACCTATTTCTTCTGCAAGTCCCTCCGTTTTCGAGGTTCTCAACGTTCATCTTCCTTCGCAAGTAACTCTGGAAGACGACCCTGCTCATTTTCACAAACAACGCCAAAACCTATATTATCCTTATGACAAATTTCTTATTCTTTCAGATTTTCATGGCTGCGTTTGTTGATGGCCTGCGGCCATGCAACCGGTGGTTCATATTGTAACGACTGTTCTCAATGAGAGCACAAAAATCATTTCATTGCGGAGCACTACCACGCCTCGTTAATAAATAAATAAACAAATAAATAGATAAATAAAAATAAATACAGATTCATGGGCCTGCGACCTACGTGTATCCACGCGCACTTTCCGCCCGTATTCATTATTTACCTTCTCTGCACCTTGTGCCATGTTCACTCCGCTAACGGTTCTTTCCCTGGATCCCCTCACGGCAACAATCCTTGCCCAGTCAAAGGCTAGCCGGTTGACTAGGTGGTATATTCCTGAGTTGGTCTGTACCTGTCATGCCTGACAAAACAGCTGCAGATCTGCACAGTGTAGCCACATACGTGACTGTAGAGCTCGTCGCCATTCACAAGACCATATCTGTAGTTTTTCTTGCACACTCACGAATAACGGTAAACAATCATGACTCATTTAATTACACAGCTCACAGTCGCTTCCTGGATAACCGGACTCGCTTTTT
>NW_008752004.1:449312-455985 GCF_000715545.1 Opisthorchis viverrini | reverse complement strand
CACCGACACAGGCTCATCTGACATTGACTGTCAACCGTCTGATAAGCTTAGAAGTATGTCGTGTGCTGAAAAACCCATGTTTACGGGAACGGACCCACATATAATTAAACCGAAAACGGCCAACTCAAACAGACTCGCGCGCGCTGGTAGCAGGAAGTTAACCCTCATCCACAAGTCAACGGACAATCATTGAGGACGTGTAGCAGCCATTCTGCGGATTAAACGAGTTCCCGCCGCCCGGACTTTCACCAAGGAACTCTCATGGAGGATAAGTTACTAATTTACTTGCTCCAATTTTGCATTGTATTTATTTTTATACTTGTTGCACCTCACCCTTATCAACTACACTAAAAAATTTTATTAGTGCATATTCCTTCTGTATTATATTATGGCTACCATACACAGTGCACTAATAATAGGTTTGCCCTAGGATGCTAGCCTCCTGGTAACTTTGATTCCAAAAGCCGTCCGAAAGTACAAGGTTGCCTTTTTTGACCTAGGCTGCAATGATGCTGTTCTCAACCCGGATGTTAGTAACTGGAAAGCGAGTAAAATGGTTACATGTGGTGCAATAGACACAGGAGCATTTGGAGGCCGGCGTCGAATGAATTGTACGGGTTCACGTTCGTCCAGGGAATCAGGGCCAAGCAGTAAGCCGCGCTTGGCTCTTTTTACTCTAAGAAGTACAAAAAAGATGCCGAATAAGTTTGTCTTGCCTGACCAGTCACGAAGTTGGCAACTTAGGGCCAAAATAGACTTATCGATAATGAGAAAAGTAATAAACACAACCCTTTTGATACTCGTCACTTCAAGCAAGACCACAAAACCAAAACCTTTCACTCGGTTTCTTCACGTTATCCTAGCTATCAGTTATAAGATTTCTACGTATAATCTTCCTCTTCAAGACAGAAAAATATAGACCACCATCAATCTTCCCAAATATGCTATCGCAACTTCTTCAACAAAGTCCACAAAATCTTTCTAGCCCGCACCGAGTAAAGGCATCCAGTTTTTTGCGATTCCGAGCCGCAAATTTTCCTAAACCTTCAAAGTTTCCGAATCAGTGTTGAAAGCTCACATCGCCTTCGGTCTACCTGAAACCCACCAGCACAACTAAACTCGTGCCCTTAAGAACTGATAACATTCATTCACCGACAATTCGAATAGGTACACCTGACATGAAGCGCGACTTCCGATTTCTAGTGTATAATAGCCTGGGAATTGCACCTTACGCCTCGAAATTTCTTGAGCTCCAAATCTTCTCCGCCACCACCGATCGAAACATCTCAATCAAGACTCCACGAGAACACCTACTTGGCTCAATCAACTAACTGATCTAGTCCTATACTCTCATCTTCCGTTGGTACCTACCATCCTTCTTCACCTCAATGATAAAACGCTGATTACTTCAGAGGATGTCTCCTGCGACCAGACACTGTGCAAGCTCAGCGCTGCATCTTACCATCCAAGCACCCGTTCCATACCTGAAATTTTATCGCACCTCCATCTGTCTCTCTCTCTCAACCACGTGTACCGTCGCAGCCCTTGCTTTCCAACCGCCTTTACTATTACCCACTCAAACAAAACAATCCTATCCATTATCATGTATTCCTCCATTACTCATTCACCAGTGGTCAAACTTATCCACGTCTTGTGGCTTAAATACTTCAGTTATTGCAAACTTGTCACCCTCTTTTATACAGCATAATTGCGGAATTATGACGGACGGCGTCATGAAACCAAATGAATTTTTCATGTCTTCTCGCTTGCCACTGGCCACCGAGCCTGGTCTATCCCCACAGATCGAATACCAAGTGAACCCAAGTGGTGAAAAGAATTTGGACAATCTGAGCCATTACAGAAATAGTAAAATCGTCTTAATTTACACAGTATAAACTCCAACCCCAGGAGTACACGGCTGTCATCGTTTTCCTCTCTAGGTGCAATTTTGACCTCTCTGAAATGACGTGGTTGCGGCCGAACCCCGGTTTGTCCGAGTTGCCACCCTACTGAATCCGCACCTGAAGATACTCTAGTCTTCTTCGCTCGCTTCCTTCACCTTCTTGCTGATACATACCCTCACTGCGTACCCAGGGAAGGCTAAACCCTGAATTTATCGCCCTTTAGAGGCTTGTTCTCTGGCATGGATTTTGCTCCTCCAAGTACTGTATTCCGCAATGCGTATCACCAACGCTATTGCAATGCAACTAAGGTCAATGATCCTTACTTCTGAGCCTAAGGTATATCAGCTCGCTGTTCAATATCTATCAGGCTGAATACGCCTTGATGTACCGTCCTGGACGTGGGAGGATTGCTGACGGTTGTCTAGTGGGTTCGTTCAAACCAAACGTTCGCTCGGCACCCGGCGAACGGAAAAGATTTCCCATAAACTACGATGGTTTTCAGACTATCAGTCCATAGTTTAAAATCTCTGTTTGATGCGATTTTCAGAATATTTGCTGCAGATGTGAATTGTTTAGGCGGGCAAATTTCCAAGGGAAACTGATACCTCCAATCGGTAAATCTTTGCTAATGGATTAAGATCAGGAGACACGTCTACAAATGTGAATAATGAAAAATGGACTAAATCAGTAATTTGTTCTGCTGCTGCCACTCAGGATACCACTACTGACACGATGATAATAAAATATAATAAGTTTGTCTTGTATCTTTTGTCTCAGTGAAACGACGCCAAAACCTGTGTTCTGGTAACTTGAGGAGCGTCATGCCGGATAATCGTGGTAGAAACATTCATTCTGATAACTTCTACGGAGGTTGAAGATCGCGGGGCATGCCATAGAATAGGATTTTGATAAGCTGCTTTATTTCGTCCTAGAGGTATTCGGGCCCAGTTTACTTGAAGCGAAGACCGCCAATACATATAACCAAAATAGCGGGCCTTCTGCAGCCAGCCCCAGGGTTAACCCGATTGTTTGAGGTTACAGATCTACATGGAGGGTTGCTTGCCGCAATGTCTACCAATAAACCTCGATCTAACCCAAGGAGAAGCCTGCAAGTTTTGCCTAAATTGCCCAACGATGCTGACATCGCTTGCACAATACAGGAATAATAATAACAATAATAATAATGTAAATTCCCAACTTGTCGGTGGCATACCGTCTGGCATGATCATGCGTTTACAGTCGGGCTGGGGTATGACAGGAGGATTTGCGGGTAGTGAGGATTGCGCGAAAAAGGGGACAACGTCATAAACAGTGAGAAGTACTCGATTAAATAATAATATGTTTCTTTTACAACTTGTAGGGAACAATACGCATGAGGTTCGACTAATTCAAAGACTCACTCGGCTGACATGAACGAAAACTGGAAAACCATTTCTGGCCATGAGTGACCTTGGGCGGTTGACTAAATGGCCGGAGTCACAACGAGCAAAAGTGGAGGTGGAGATGGGATAATTCGAATTGGGAGGACAATGAAAATCTAACGAGCGTAGATGACTGACGTATCGCTGAGGTTACACAAGGGCAGATGAGCTTGAAAAATCCAGCCCGCGTTGAATACAGCGGACAGCTGGACGAAACAGATTTATCCACACAGATCATAGGCGCCCGTACATCTCTACTTGGAAAATGTAATGGTCACCCTCAGCTAAGACAAGAATTTAGATTTCATTCAGAATTTGACGATCACATATATCCAGATAGGAAAGGGACGGCCATCTGAGTGTGCAATATTCTGGAAGAATTTCGGTGTCTTGAAATAAAACAAAGGTGAAAGTTGGTTTGTTGAGCTGTACCCGATAAAAAACTCAGGTCCCCAAGTGTTTAAGAGTGTGGAAATACGCAAATATAGACATTCAGCAAACCATGTTTAGAACGTAATCATTGTCCCCTAGGACTTCCCTCTACTGATGGCTGTGAGGAGTATGTTTATCGTATTCCTGCACGAGCAGTTCAGCGGGCCGGACAACTTTTGTAGCCACCCATCGGATGCAAACGCATATTATTTACGCCTGAACAATAAGGGCTCAGAAGTTACGGCTTTGCTAGTAGTTAGTCTAATCCGTTTGCTGATTTCGTTGGTAGGTGGCTTGTAGCATTTTGTTTTAGTGATCGAAAGTTGAAGGCCGCAGATCGTCACCTCTTCGCATTTCATTATCGGTTCACGAGAGGTCGATCATGAAACCGCGCTTTAGCAAATTTTGACGTTTTTCTTTGTTCTTTGGGAATTAGTTAACATCTACAAAATATAAAGTGCCAGGGAATAACTGACAGAAGAAAATAAATCAGGATTTAGTGCTCTATAGGAGCAAAACTGTCACTAGCAATCCACCCACCAACTTGATCGCCACCACTGCTACATCCGTAAGTACATGCTTGAAGGCGAATGAGGTCCCTGAATTTCAAGGATCAAGTTTATACCGCTTCAGCTTGCGAATGCTTTAGAAGCACCATTCGTGACGTTAACTACAGCGCCTCCAATAATGCGCGCGGTCACTGGACATCGGCATGCAAACAGAACTTTCGTTATCGACCGTCTAACTAACTGAACAAACAAATAATCTGTCCTTATGACAGCAAACTCTCGGAACGATTTCACCAAAGCTGTGTGGTTGATTATACGCTTGTCCTTTCAGGATCCCTGTTGAATTGAAGTGATTACCGTAAAACGAGAACCAGACCGACAGTTGCACGGATGTAACCAATCAATTAAAACCGGATTCCCTACGACTGTTTGTGCATTTGGTAGGCGTGAGGATATCAGACGTACAACTGTGAGTATGAAATACTGTTTTTGACCGTATGATTAGGCTATCATGCATAGATGTAGCCTCATAACGGACGTTGAGCATAAGTGAATACCCGGCGTTTACAGGCATGCGATTCATGCACAACTCAGCGTTCTGATTGGTTAATTGTGCACAAGCCAGGAAGCGCGCGCGTTCAACTTGCATTTGTCCACAAGCCAAGGAAAAAACAGGTTAAACGCTTGGAGCGCATAAGCCGAAAAAGGATGGACTTTCAGTGCAAGCGAGAAAACGACATGAAGCAATTTAAATTATTAATTTCAGGAGACCTCTTCCTCTTCACGTGAAACATGTGCAATTCGACGTTTATAAAACAAGAAATTTTAGCATCACAATGCGTATCCACATACCTTAAAGTATCTATCGACCTGTCTTTCTTCACACAACCTTCTTCTGACCACCCATTTCACATTTCCCAATAAAAGCTTGGCAGGAACTCGACATTTGTGTAATGGGAAATCTGGATTCAAACCTAATCATGGTCATGGATATACATAACTATTTGAAACTTTTCGGACTCGGAACACCAGGTTGTTTTATCTTAGTTAATCGTATTTTTATGCTACATATGGCTGAGAACAAGCAGAAACACGGTAACCGGCAAGGCCGAAAACAGGTCGGGCGACGGCGCCCGGACTTGAACTGCGGACCAACAAGGCCGCTCACATGCCTACCTCGCTCGGTCACCAAGACATGGCTAGCCACATGTGCAAACCTGTGGTGGGCAGCAAGGCCTCGTATGTGGTAGGCGTATGTCTCGGTGTGCATCACGTGACTAGGACCAGCTAACCATTTACTTCAGTTTGGCATGTGCATGAATTGACTTACACGTTCACGATAGGTGGCCAAGTTGCACGATGGCACGTACGGTTATCAAGATGAGGGAAATGCACGGTTTTTTCCGAAAGGTAACTTCGTTCTCTATGGCTTTTTCCAACTGAGCGGTGTCAAGAATTCCAATGGGTAATTCATATGTAGATAATTGAAAACGCTTCCACATCTACTGATTAGTTTTGTATACCTTAGAATGGTGATCACCAAGAGGTGTGCGAGGTCGTACGACCACTGCGAGGTGCGTCATGTTGTCAACCATTGCTAAACTGAATGCAGCGTGAACCTCCTAAGACACCGTTGTGCTGAGGTTCGCTAAACAAATTTTTCTTATTTGTAACATCTGACAAGTGAAACGCACACAAACGTTGTCAAACTATCCATCTGGATTGAATTTGCATTGAATGTCTTGTAAATGGTGTTTCTCATTTAAAAAAAAACCACGTAGAAATAAAAATGCTTAGATTTGTGCACGTACTTCATTTCATAAACTTGTATGCACATGCAAATCAGCCGTGTTCGATGACTTTGAGAGTCTGCTCAGTTGAACAATATGCTGTGAGCAACATATCACTGAAAAGTGCAACCGGGTTTGAATAACGCTGCGTAAATCCCAAACATGGAAAACAACATGGTGTTGAGGAAAGTAATCTCGGTTTACTTCTAGTGAGCGGCCAAAAATGTCCTGAGATATGTTTGTTGAAAAATTGAATGCTGTCCAGCTCTCACTCTCTACGGCACTTGAGAAAAGGTTCTGGGAATACACAGGCACGCAATGTGTAACTGAAGCACAATTACTCTCCTGCAGTACGAGTTGATACGAGTTGACTTGATGAACATGACTGATGACTGATACTCTATTCATTGCTCTATTCACTATTCTCTTGTTTTAATATTCCATATGTTGTACATATTCGCCAATTCGAATACATACGTGCTGGTTGTTACGCTTCGCTGAATTCTGGATTTCTAGTTCGTCTGGTTACACCGATATACGTAAGAAACTCATTTTCTCACAATTGGCGCCGCGATTGAAAAAATTCATCATGCCTGCCGAAATGGAACCATTAGATG
>NW_008752004.1:444517-445884 GCF_000715545.1 Opisthorchis viverrini | reverse complement strand
GTCTCTACGACAGTTTCTTGGACGAGCAGCATACTACAGCCGGTTCGTCAAAGATTTCAACAAGATCGCTGCGCCACTGTACGATTTGCTTGGTCAAAATCGTAAATCCGAATGAACCGGTGAAGCACATGAAGCTTTTGAGGGTGTCAAAGCGCGGATGTTGGATCAGCAACTAACCCTTAAACTGCCCAGGGTCGGAGAGATGTTCACTGTTGCAACGGACGCCAGTGATCGCGGTATCGGCGCAGTCCTAAAGCAGAAGGATGGAGTTATCGTATATGCCAGTCGCGTCCTGACTAACGCTGAACAGAAGTGCTCCACCACTGAGAAGGAATGTTTAGCGATTGTCTGGGCCCTGGATAAGTGGAGACCATATCTGCTTGGGCAAAGGTTTCATGTCGAAACCGATCACAAGCCTCTGGAGTGGATCAGGACCATTAGAGATCCTCGCGGGAAGCTCGCACGCTGGGCGCTCCGGTTGCAAGAGTACGGCTTCCCCATTCAGCACGTGCCCGGGAAGGATAACCACTTGGCTGATTGGCTGTCAAGGCCAGAGGCTGAAGATGAGGTCCCCAAAATCGTGATTGGAGCCAATGGCCTCGTCGTCGAACTGGATCCCGGAAAGTTGGTGCAACTCCAACGGCAGGATCCTGTGTTACAAAAGTTTGCATCCTCCTTGTTGGATGGGAAGAACATTGAGAACGGAGAGGTAGACACGGAATTAGAAGCGTTCCAGAATCACTTTGATCGGATGAGGCTGAATGAAGCTGGCATAACTTCCTGGAACGTCACTGATTCCGATATTGTGCTGCCCGTGATACCTCGCGTCTTGAGACGGAATCTCAGCGTTGAATGCCATGAGATGGCACATACAGGGTGCACCAAGATATACGACCTACTTCGGCAGAGGGCCTACTGGTCTGGGATGAGAAGTGAGGTGATGGCTTATGTGGTGTCCTGTAAGTGTTGCCAAATAATGAAAGGGGATCCGACAGGGGCAATCCATCCCATGGAACCCATTCCTGTCTCAGAAATCGGCGAGTTGTGGTCAATTGGCGTCATCGGCCCCTTTTCGGTGACAACCATTGGGAACCAATACATCGTGATGATGACAGAACACCTGTCGCGATGGATTGAGGCGGTAACCGTGCCGAATCAGCGAGCGACGAGGATCAGCGGAGTGGTAATGCATCACACTGTGGCCAACCATGGGGTGCTAAAAATGATCCCAACCGATCAGGGGCCTTGCTTCGAGAGCGAAGTGTTTCGTAATTGCTTGTAGAGGCTGGGTACCAGATGGCTAAGGACGGCACCATACCACCCACAAATAAATGGCCTGACCAAACATAATAACCAAACGATCGAGG
>NW_008752004.1:422634-443072 GCF_000715545.1 Opisthorchis viverrini | reverse complement strand
GCTTCTATTTAAATCTCGTTCGTTGCGTACAAGTCTTGACTGTGCCAAAACGGTTGATGTTACATTTTTCAAGGGTAATGCTTTACGACCTGCTACAGGAATAGTGCTTTCATCAAATGGCAAACGAATGGTCACAATTCTCGAATTGGATGATCTCTCTTGTCATCGGAGACCCATTGACCAGGTTGAGTTTAATACTAGAGGTCAGCCTGTTAACGGCACTCCTGCTGTTTCAAATACTAAGGATATCATTGCATTTGAACAAAACGTATCTGAAGAACACAACCTGTGAGGAATCTGAAGTTTCCATTCCGAGAAGATCCGAAAGATTGCAATGAACACCACCACTGAACTATAAACATCCACACGCTCACTCAAGGTGTGGCGGATGTGATGAACATGACTGATACTCTATTCATCGCTCTATTCATTATTCTCTTGTTTTATCATTCCATAGGCTGTACATATACCCCAATTCGAATACACACGTGCTGGCTGTTACGTTTCGCTGAATTCTGGATTTCTAGTTCGTCTGGTTATACCGATATATGTACAAAAATGTAATCCTCACGGTTGGTGTACTATAAGTGCAGCAGGTGGCTAGTAAATCCAAAGAAATATCGAGGATTTCAAAGAGCCAATTAAGTAACACATTGACAAATTGCAAACGGTACGCGAAGCACTTGTCGTCCAGTTCGTTTTTGTTCAGAGAGACACCAAACATCTCGCGGTCATCGTATTTTTTGGCCCCGTGGACTTATAACCTGCATTAGCTGTCTCGGTTTGTCAGAGATTTAGCGCGTGTGTGTGTCCTTTCGTCGTCCCACCATCAATCTGACGTGTGACTTGAGTGGTTGATTGGATGCGTGTCCGATTGGTTGGCTCGCGTGAGCGTTCTGGGTTGACTGGATATGTGACTCAGTTTTTTTTCTTACCTGCCACGAAAGCGGACCAGTTTGGCCGCGTGTACTCAATCTCCCTTGTCCGTACTCACGTGTTATTCTGACTTACTGTGAACTACAATATAACCACACGTTTATCGTTTGCTTTAGTTAGATTTGTGCTGCTGCATGCTGATTGGCGTAGATTATAATTATCTAGTTGATTAGATATCTCGGACCCCCTAGCCGCATGTTCGACAATTATTCCGACTATGTCCTCAGTGCAAAGAACGACGGCCTCCTTGATTTCTGTCTGAACTCAATGTTAGGCATCAGGATGAGCAGCTCATTGTGCGAATCTATAGGGCAAACTACGTGACGAATTCTTTGAGCTGGCTGTGGAGAACATGGTGTTCTTATTTTGTAGTGGACAGCTGTGCTGGTGACGAATTCTTTGAGCTGGCTGTGGAGATCATGGACAGCTGTGCTACCAGTAAACAGCACTTGAATACTTCATCGTTAGTATAAAAGAGGGCGCCAAAACCTAGAATTTTGCCTGAGGGTTATCATCTGCAGCTTCACGTTCATGGAACCTAGCATGAGTTTCCGAATATAATGGATGCGTCTGAATCGCCGATACTCGAAGCAGCTATTCCCAACTTCAGAGAACACAAGATTTGATGTCCGTCTTGTCGAGCGTTAAACAAAAAGCCGAATCCAGTTGCAGGATTCGCATTCAATAATACTTTGCTTTATTGCGTGCAGTTTGAGCCTCATTAATTTTCATAAATTAGCACTGCGGGAAAAATTTCTACAGGCTTCGCCCACCGTAAACTATCCATATTTTACTCCAAGTGGTGATACCTTAGTTCATTATACACCTTTATTGAGTTTGAGAATAGTGAGGACCTGAAAGATCCACTCATTCAAAAAAATTCTCCACAAAGAAAATCTGCAAGGAACGTATTTACCATTGACATTATTGACCTTCAAATGGCAATTTTGAACACACCGTCGTTTTCGGGAAATTGCTTCCATTCGGCCAATATTGATCGGCGAAATGAAAGACTGACCACTACCAATGTTTCAGAGGCGCAGAAACTACAACCAGAGAATAACTAAAATAAATTTCTACAAAAGAGGGGATAGGCGCTTCGCCGACAACTTGATTGAAAGTTTTTCGGTTAACCATTGCCTCAATCTCTGGTTAGAGCGGAGTTCGGGATGTATTTGCCGGGATAGAACAACGTGGGGTTACCAATGAAGCAACGGAAGTCTCAAGCTCCGATAATCTCATTCAGGTTCACAACAGGTGCCCTGGCTCACTCCGAAGGCTTGCCGGCCTAGAACATGCATGTTTCGCGCTCGAATACATAACAATGTCGATCGTACAATCCTCACAGGACACTATCACGAAAATGTTCTAGTTGTCCGAACTTGCCAAAAAAACGACGCGAATCAGGTATCAGAAATTTTCAAAACATCAATTTCGATACGTCTACTCACATCGGAAGACTCTATCTACGCCTTATTTCCGAAAACCGTCTGTAGACAAACTGAAAAGTTCTGAGACGCCTAATATTCTTGCTGTGCGGTACCAGAGCGTTTTCGAACCACCTTCTCTCCCCCTCACTTTCTCCGTACATGAAATCCTTTTTCCTGTGAACGTTGAGAAAAATTGCAGCTATTTTCCCTCGCGTGGTTTCATAGGATCACATGGTGTTTAAGGATCTTCAAAAACGTTCTCTGGACCCCAGACGGTAAACTCCCTCCTTAAAGCAGACGAATATGGAGCCCGGTCACATGAACAACAACTGGTGCGAATCTAACAAACATACACTGGACGTAAGATATGTCCAGCCCTTGTGACTTAATAAGAAAATTGTCAGTCTCTCTATGCAGCCACTCCTCTCTTCGAGTGGCCCGATTCACACCACATCGACGCTGGCGGACAAGAACCTCTGGGAATGTTTCCATTCAGTTTTGCGCCGTTATAGCGGCCCACTGAAGATTTCTCCCAAACACAACAAGACGTAACTAAGAAGGGCATCCAAATGATTTATTCCCCGTCGTGAGGGGTGTTTATCAACTCTTACGTAGGACAAATTCGCGGATGCGCTGGGGCCAGTCGAGGTCCACTCAAGCATCCTGAGGGAAACTTCGGTCACATTTCTGTTTGATGTTTCGTCAGTCGCGCGACGTAGGCAAATTTACTCTGCATGGAAGGAAAAAATCATCAAACCAATCTGCAAATATGAAGGCCCGTTGCCGCTTGGCAGCGAAGGTTGTTCACACTGCATCTACAACTCCGTTCAAGGCACTTTTAGATGCCTTTCATGTGAGTCCTCAGTCTAGCGAACTTTCTGTTCAAAGATGAGGACTTAAAGAGTTGTGCGACACCCTTTTTCGCTTGTGCCCATCAGCCGAGCGGAAGCCGCTGAAGGAGAGACACAAAGCGAGAAGCTTGGCCTGGAGCCTCAAACCTGTGCCTCAATCTGTGAAGCTGCGATCTCATGCCTATTGTTTCCTAACTGAACTGAATGGCATACTGGTTGACGGAGGACGTTTGAATAACGCCAAATTTCAAATTTTATTATTGGATTTCGCGATGTCTCTCGGGGAGTTGGAGCGTGTGTTTGCCTTTTACTCAAGTGTGCTGCTATTCAAAACATTGTTTCTCACTGGACTCACCATTTACAAACGTTTCCAGCACCAGGTAGATTGAACTATATAATCCGCATCACCCACAAGTCATTTTGCAAGGGTCCGGCTAACGCAGAAGTTGAGGCGGTCAGAAGGTATTATTCGTACATTTTCTGAATCTTCGCACAACAGGTGTCACCTCAATGATATTGAAAATCTGGTTCCATTCTTGGCACTTGGAGCATGGTATTGTGGCATAAGTCCATCGCAGTCATGTGCTCTGTGGCATTTTCGTATCTTCGCTTTGGCACGTGTTCTTCACACACCAGCATACTTACTGACCGAAGGCAGATTCCCACGGGGGCCAATAGCTCTTGCTGGAATAGCGGTTAATGTTTCCATGGCATTGCAGTGCATGGCTTACTTCTGGAATTAAACACTCCGGACAAAAGATGGAACACCTCGCTTCGAGGCATACAGTTTCAACTTTCAACTGGACTTCGGCGATAGATGCTTGTGGAATGATATAAAATTGTTGTAGTTAAACAAATTATCCATGTTAATATGTTTTATTCATATATACTTGTGATAATTAGAATAGTGGTAGGTATCTTAACTACGGAATGTACGAGTAGTATAGAAGTCCGAATATGGACGAATGAATATCGTATATTCTCGTATATCGCGGGCGTACCATCTATCGCATCGTAAAACAAAGGCACATAAAAATACACTAAACAGAACGAATAGAGTAGAGTCAATGTTCGTCACACTTTTCCACCCGAAACATGAGATTTTCTAGCCGTTAAGCTAATGTACCTTATTCGAATGCTTTCCCGAACTCATAGAACTCGAGTTTAAATGACTTTTTTGGTTCTCCCTCGGGATTTCGTTGGAAACGCTCAAATCTGTTAGGCCTCAGGTACCTGCGATTAGCATGTTGTTGTCTTAGATTATTTGTCCCCCTGAGCCATAAGAGCCCTCTTGCCACGTTTTCACTGATTAATAGTTAGTTTAACAGTAGGCAACCTGCCGACCAAAGTGTGTTCATGCACCGCAGTAATAATTGCTAGGTCCCCCGAAAGGCAACAAATGTCTAGTGGGCATAGTCCAAGTACTACGATACGCATTTCATAATCAGCGGACTTGAGACCAGACGCCATCTTCGTAGCAGCTCTTTGAACACACTCAGGGAGGGTTACTTCCTTCTTTCATTCCGAGGGGACAACTTGGTTAGTGTATTCTGGGGGCGGTTTAACGCAGTCCTTATAGAACACTCGTAGGTGCTTGCAAGAATTACGGGGAGGGGTTACGCCGAATCCTCCGTAGAATAACAAATGCCTTTTGGGTAAATTTTTCATGATGCACTCTTGAGGGTATGTTTGACGAATCCCAAACATATATCACGACTTCGGTATTTGACTTTGTAGTTTCATCCGGCTTGTTCTCAACGTTCACGACGAAAGCGTTCACTAACACTCCTCCGGACGACATATAGTCACACTTGTCATTTAGAAAAAGGTGCCAGTCAAGTGACCAGTGCTTCGTAGCACTGACACTAGCGTCGAAACTCTAAGGTTTTAGGGTCATTCGCAGAAGGTAGACGTGAACAGGAAAGCGCATCTGGAAGGCCGTTGACACAGACCAGAAAGGTTTTGAACCAGAACCTCAAGAAAATACAACGAGGACCGACGCAGAAGAAGCGTAATTTTAGCCGACTTTTACTCGGAATGTTCTACCTGACAGGGAAACCTCAACGCAACGTGCCATTTTCACTCTAATCCCATGAAATTGGAGTTTTTGGGGCGGTGAAGTTTGCGGGACTCGATTGAAGTCGAAAAGTACGGCATCCGATACGAGTCATTTGTCTTTGGTTTGGGTTAATTTGTCCATAAGCGCAAACATTTCGTCACATAAGACAGAGCTGCATTTAAGTTAAAACGGCCCAAGCAGCATCTCAGCGTTTCGAGTCAACTCAGAAAATCCAATAGTTTTCCGCCGAGATTTCCTCTTTAGGGACGTCCGGTGTAAGCCGGGTTCCATTAAATGCGAATATTGATGGTTGTTGAGGACAAGTTGACTGTGAATTGGAGATAATCCAATGAAAAGTCTGAGGCACTTCTCGGACGGGCAATTCCACACCATATCTGCTGAGGTTAGAAGTAGAGGGGTTCGAAGTTGTAATGGTTCTATAATTAGTTTGATGTCAAGGCTTCGAAGAGGCTTCTCTGGCCTAGTGACCTGGTTCTCGGCTTGGTGCTGTCGATGCCCACTGTTTCTCATTTCATCAGGGCGGTTTGCGCCAACTCTTGGTTTCAGGGAGGCGCATTTTTTTCGGTGGTATAAAATTATGACGGTTGCCTCTTTCATCCCGTGCACTGTTAGGTTTTGGACTCCTAGTTACGCTGTTTATCGGGGATTAGCAATGAACATGCTTTTGTTTGAGAAATTTTCAAAACATCCATTTCGATATGTCTACTCACATAGGAAGACACAATCTACGCCTTACTTCCGAAAACCGTCTGCAGACAAACTGAAGAGTTCTGAGACGCCTAATATTCTTGCTGTGCGGTACCGGAGCGTTTTCGAACCACCTTCTCTCCCCTCACTTTCTCCGCACATGAAATACTTTTTCCTGTGAACGTTGCGAAAAATTGCAGCTATTTGTCCTCGCGTGGTTTCATAGGATCATATGGTGTTTAAGGATATTCAAAAACGTTCTCTGGACCCCAGACGGTAAACTCCCTCCTTAAAGCAGACGAATATGGAGCCCGGTCACATGAACAACAACTGGTGCGAATCTAACAAACATACACTGGACGTAAGATATGTCCAGCCCTTGTGACTTAATAAGAAAATTGTCAGTCTCTCTATGCAGCCACTCCTCTCTTCGAGTGGCCCGATTCACACCACATCGACGCTGGCGGACAAGAACCTCTGGGAATGTTTCCATTCAGTTTTGCGCCGTTATAGCGGCCCACTGAAGATTTCTCCCAAACACAACAAGACGTAACTAAGAAGGGCATCCAAATGATTTATTCCCCGTCGTGAGGGGTGTTTATCAACTCTTACGTAGGACAAATTCGCGGATGCGCTGGGGCCAGTCGAGGTCCACTCAAGCATCCTGAGGGAAACTTCGGTCACATTTCTGTTTGATGTTTCGTCAGTCGCGCGACGTAGGCAAATTTACTCTGCATGGAAGGAAAAAATCATCAAACCAATCTGCAAATATGAAGGCCCGTTGCCGCTTGGCAGCGAAGGTTGTTCACACTGCATCTACAACTCCGTTCAAGGCACTTTTAGATGCCTTTCATGTGAGTCCTCAGTCTAGCGAACTTTCTGTTCAAAGATGAGGACTTAAAGAGTTGTGCGACACCCTTTTTCGCTTGTGCCCATCAACCGAGCGGAAGCAACTGAAGGAGAGACACAAAGCGAGAAGCTTGGCCTGGAGCCTCAAACCTGTGCCTCAATCTGTGAAGCTGCGATCTCATGCCTATTGTTTCCTAACTGAACTGAATGGCATACTGGTTGACGGAGGACGTTTGAATAACGCCAAATTTCAAATTTTATTATTGGATTTCGCGATGTCTCTCGGGGAGTTGGAGCGTGTGTTTGCCTTTTACTCAAGTGTGCTGCTATTCAAAACATTGTTTCTCACTGGACTCACCATTTACAAACGTTTCCAGCACCAGGTAGATTGAACTATATAATCCGCATCACCCACAAGTCATTTTGCAAGGGTCCGGCTAACGCAGAAGTTGAGGCGGTCAGAAGGTATTATTCGTACATTTTCTGAATCTTCGCACAACAGGTGTCACCTCAATGATATTGAAAATCTGGTTCCATTCTTGGCACTTGGAGCATGGTATTGTGGCATAAGTCCATCGCAGTCATGTGCTCTGTGGCATTTTCGTATCTTCGCTTTGGCACGTGTTCTTCACACACCAGCATACTTACTGACCGAAGGCAGATTCCCACGGGGGCCAATAGCTCTTGCTGGAATAGCGGTTAATGTTTCCATGGCATTGCAGTGCATGGCTTACTTCTGGAATTAAACACTCCGGACAAAAGATGGAACACCTCGCTTCGAGGCATACAGTTTCAACTTTCAACTGGACTTCGGCGATAGATGCTTGTGGAATGATATAAAATTGTTGTAGTTAAACAAATTATCCATGTTAATATGTTTTATTCATATATACTTGTGATAATTAGAATAGTGGTAGGTATCTTGACTACCGAATGTACGCGTAGTATAGAAATCCTAATATGAACGGATGAATATCTTCTCGTCTCGTATATCGCGGGCGTACCATCGATCGCATCGTAAAACAAAGGCATATAAAAATACACTAAACAGAATGAATAGAATCAATGTTCACAATAGAATAGAGTCAATGTTCACCACAATACTACATGGTTTATTACGGGTGTGATCCTTTCTTTCCGAAGGATTTTGTATAGTGTATGAGAATTCCACTGTTTGTCACACTATTTGGGCATAAAATTCGCATAGGCTTGACTTTTTATTATATTATATATGGCGTTAAACCATTAAAATATTATAATGTATAATAATACGGAGCGACTACATGATTTTCAGACGGTGGCTTAGTGATTGCATCCGTCTGAGTCCTCACGCCATAACCAAGGAGTAAAATTAGTGATAAAGTGCAACAGTTGCGCCTGACAGCAAGGTGAATTTCCGTCGTACGAAGTTGTGTGCTGATGGTCTCATTGAAATTCCCACGTCTCTGCTTGTCTTCCTCAGACTAAAGGGCGGCAAACCAGTTGGTTAAATCATTTTTAAAAATAAACAAATTACGATCAGGCTAAAATGTAGAAACCAGTGGTTCAACCATAGATGTTAATCACTTTCCACATCCTTCTTCAATCTACAGATGGAATACCAGCAACGATCAGTGTACGCCCTCGATAGGTGCCATAAATACACATATAACAACAATTGTTGAAGATCTTTATCAAAGTCTAAAGGGTATGCTGTGCAACTGCTTAATATTTTGGCGTCTTTCGTTTTATGGTACAGACGCTCCAAAGCGTGCCTTCTGTGTGAGTTCTTCGTCCTAATGGAATGCAACTGGTTTACTAGAAGAGAGCCAAATACGCCGGCAAATTTTCGAATCCATCTTGGCACTGTCCGGTATCCTAATCTGTTTGTGATAACAGATTCCTCATACTCACCACAAAATAACATTTAAAGACGAATTTTCTCCCGTAAGTTAGACACTTAGTTGTTTACAGATCTCACATTCATTACTGGCGTCGGTCTGTATTTGAGACCGTTTCCACAGAAAAGGTTTGGACATGTGACTTCCTCAAGAATAGTGGCATACATAAGGTAGAGTGACAGCCTGCAAAGGAATTTTCTTCATACTCTTCCGTCGCTGTCGAAAAAAATGCAGACTCATGAAAGCTAATTATGACAAGCAACTTTAAGCATAAAAGTGACCTCATGATCTCAGGTTTCATACTCTTACCGAAATGTAAAACTATGACGGCTACCTCCTTGTAGGTTATGGGAATGACCCGCGTCAAACATGGATTATTTAGCAGTTTGTTCGACTTCTCTTTTATTGTCTCCGGATGGCTATATTACCTAATATGCAACGCTAAGCAAACTAATATTGCGACCATCTATCTCCGTAAGTTACGCATTCTTTAAAGGCTGGATAGAATTATGTAGTGTAGCAATTGAATGCGCCAGAACACAATAGGAAAGGGGTAAGTTATGTAAAACTTTGCTCAAAAATTATTAAATGGACAGACCTAGAAAATTGCTTCGAAGGCGGTGCGTAGTTGCTTCCTTCCTCTTAGGAGGTAACTTGTACCTATAGGGTACTTTTATTCTTGCTACATGCCATCCAAACTGTTTCATTACTTTTGCCTAGCTATTCACTAGAGTTCTGCCTTACATTAATCCTACACCTGTGGAACTGCGATCTCGTAGCCAGGGACACCAGTGAGCAGACTCCTTGAAGAATTTATAGCCTCAGGTTCAAACGAGGCTGAACAGCGCTTGTCAGCTTTTGCTTGTGCAGAGAACGCTTGGGTGTCCTAGGAATGAAGAGCACGTTTTTCTTGCTTAACCGAGGCTTTTATAGTTTGTTCCCAAGAGTGAAAACAGGTATTTGAATCAATACTTGTTTAACCGAGGCTGTTATAGTTTGTTCCCAAGAGTGAAAACATGTATTTGAATCAATGAAGCACTTTTCTCATTGCTTTCGGTTGATATAAATTTCAAATAAAGGTCCATATATGATTTTTGCTCTCGAAAGAAAAGAAATAAAAGACGCTAGGTAACTAGGTGGTTTGTTAGAAGCTAATCAGATTGTCATGCTTGCTGCATTGATGGGCACACGATAGCTACCCTACAAATTTGGGTCCATGAATTTCTTTGAGCCAGATGAGTGAACACTAAAATCAGATCGTACTATATTCACTGTAATAGAGTTTATTGTGGCGCTTTTAGTGGCGTTAAATGCACTAATCAACAATGAGTGCGTCTCCCCCATACATGACAGAACTTGCCATTGGGGTATACTTTTTCTTAAAAATCTAGACTACAGTAATATACTGCTGGTGGACAGCAGTGCGGATAGGATGGACTTGATTAAAATGCCCTTACCATCGCGGCCATGTTGGAGTAATAAAGCTCTCTGTCGTTGCACTCTTTTTGTTGGAAATGTAGGAATTCGTTCAAGTTCCGTTTAAGCAAATCATTAAAGGGTGCTTAATACTAGCTAATATACTCACCTATGGAAGCTTGGTAAAAGGCTGAAAGACTTTTTATGGAGGCACTTTTTGTGATATCTCTAATATGGAAGCCGCCTAATGAATTACTATGACGGGTGTTGCAAAGAAATGCACAGGCCACTGGTTTGTACAGCAAATCTGCCTTGAGTAAAATCAGGTTAGGAGAAGACTGGACCTATCGTGATTTGACAGCTTCTGTGACTCGTTGAACTATACTTGGAGTTGCCGGTCAGACATGCAGTCTCATACCAGGTTGGTCGACTATTAGAATTCTGACCGGCACAGTCTCTTGGCCCTGAATGTTGGAAGTCTGAAAATGCGTGGCTATCTGTCCCGTAGAAATGGTACTGCACTTGCATTTTCTGCCATGTAGTCAGGCTTTTAAGCCAAATGTTTCGGTTAACCTAACCATCATGTTTTTGGGTCATTGTTTCTGTCACTATTCCGTTCCATGTGTATCCATGATTACGCATGATTACGTAACCAGACCCACAGTGTCAATTGTCCTTTGTTGCCTTACGGTGGTACTTGAATCAGTGACTCAAGAGTAGAAAAAAGTTGAATTCCCACCTGGCAAGGATGGCTTTGACCAACTCTTCACCGTCTGTCAGCTGCCAGAAAACGCTTCACATATAGCTGACACAAAAGTTCAGTATTCCTGGACTTCCAAGACTTATACAACCCGGCTTATCGGTTTCTTCTGCTTAACACAGTTTACTAGAAAGGACCACCTAGGAAATCTGTTAAAATAATGAATTTTTTGTACCCTCAGACTCCCAGGTGGATGAGAATACACGAAAAACCTTCGTACGCAGGGTACTATATAACAAAGATGAACATTCCCCATATTCAGTTTTCTATCAACAATATGATGGATATAACGTTGGAAGGTCCTCAAAACCCTAATTTTTAGATAGCTCTTGGCAAAAGCCTGGCAGATTTCGAACATGTACATAAAAATGTTCTCATCTTATAAGCGAACAAGGAGCCGGTGTTTTTGGATGGATTGACATAAGCCATTCCATCTTATGGCGTGCACTTTGTGCCCACAAAATATAGGGACACGCTTCTGGACATGCAGGCACTGGACGCATCGCTTACATCTGCAGAAAAGTGAGTGAAGTGTTACGGATGAAGCCAATGCGTGGACTGGGGCTCGGGTCGCGAATATCAAATTGGAACAGCTATTGCGACAAAGCACCATATCCCTGAATCTCAATGGACGCGTGTAGTAGGCTACGGTATGAAGCTTTCGGGGAATGAAATGCCTACAGATTGTCGACAACGGCGACGAGAAAACGAGCATTTTCTTTTGCAACAAGCACTTCAGTTGAGGAATGTATCATGCTCCAAAAGCTATGGCTGTTCGGTTACAAAGTGCGCATGCTTACTCATGGTTTTCCAAACAATGCAGTTCCCTGCATTCAATTTAGAGTAGTGCAGACCGATACATGTTCACTAATTTACCTCGTCGATGTTCAGTTCGGAGTTTACAAAACGTCGGAGTAATTTGGGTGCATTCTGTCTTCCAGAATAAGGTCTCTGTGTTCCCCACGGTTGAAGGGGCTTCAAGATACGACTGCTACTCAATGTCAGCAGCATTCTTGCTGACACTTGCTACACCAACTACCCAATTACGTGTCTTGAACTGTAGTCGCCTCCGAGTGATTTTTGTAGGCTAGTACTAAATGTTTTCCCAGGAACGTTTATTCCTTTCTTCACAATGAACCTCCCAGATAAATTTTGGTGTTACGGCGTAAAATATGTCTGAGATATCTGACAGCAGACATGACATACCAGAAAAATTGCATTGATTCATCACTGTTAATGGCTGAATAGCTCTTTGGCATGATGTCTTTACGGAACTAGGCTGTAGTTGTATAATTAGATAATAAAATGAGCACTCGTAACATCACATTTATTTCAGCGTAGTGACTTGATAATCCGTGGTTTGAATCCATCCTCCGCATCTCGACTGTTCCTCTCTGGGTCGGGACAACCTGACACTATCTCAGCCATCGTGCTCCGTTATGGGAGGGGGCATGACAGCTAGGTATCAAAAGAGCGTTAGGGATGAACGATTAATATTAATATTATTATTAGTTTCTGATAAAAATCTGCTTTCCGTGGAAGGTCTTAATCTAGTATTTTAATGCACCAAAGATGGAGCGTGGTTTATTGCAAAAGCACCTTTCCTTACAAATCCTCTATACACAGGATAAGATAAGCGTGGATCCAGCGCAGTGCATTAAGGTGTGTGCAACAAAGCAGGTTTCCAGCTACATGTACAACAAACTACTGTATTTCAGCTGACCCTGAGTAACGCATCCTGCTGACACAAAAGCCGATTAAGTCAACCAGCATCTGGTACACAAATCCATATTATTGGCAAGAATACTTAGATAGTCACTTTGCGCTGTGGTTCGGCCTCTGCCTGTCTAGACTTGAGCAACCTAGCGGTATCTCAACCCTCGTGCTTCATCCGGGTGTCATGGCAGCTGGGCACCGGTACAACTGGAAGACTTTTTAATGACTCAAACCCACATAGGTTTCCCCGTCGGTATAACACCTGTTCACCCATCCTAACACACAAAATCTATCTGCCGAGACTTAAAAGAAATGTAGCTGGACTTGACTGGTAGGTTTTCCTTCCACCTTAAATCTCGACTAACCTCGTAACCTTGACGAAGCTTTTGTGTCAAAAGTGAAATCCACCGACTGTTACCAAACGTTTCCGAAAACGAATAATTAGTCACTTTGCAGCTAATGGGAGAAGTTTGTCACACATATATTCCGCACTCCTACTACCCATGAAAATCACTCACTAACTATACCTAGTTGGTTTTATATTTGAGTCCAGTTGCAGCTTAAATGAAACGAAACTTTTCATTACCTGATTTGACTATCTAAATTCAAAGCCATCAAAAGTTTGAGTTGATACCCTTTGTATGAAGCAGATTTCCGAGGCGACTCGCGAGCTAGGTATCACCAAACATGGTGAAGGTTGACTGCACAGTATACGTCCGAGATGCTCAACAGAAGATACATGTGTCATGAGAGCTCAAGTTAACTTTCGCTTAGATTGGAGCTTATTTGTCTCCGAATAAGCTTTGAGAGGTCGGAGCTTTTTCAAAGAAAGTATTTCAACGACAAAATTATTCAAAAACATATGTAAAATCTGGTAAACACTGGTTTGTCTGATAATTGCACGTTTTATTGCCGGTGGTAGCGCGACCTACGGACTGCTGATAGTACGTGCCACAACATGTCTATAATTAACTTGGGTGTGAAATTCAATTTTGCGTCAGCTAACTGCGGTTTCACGAGCCATCATCCTTCAAGACAGAACACTTTTGGATGACGTTGCTCTCTGACATGATACTCAGATGCGTTTGTTTTAATACTGCTCCAAGGTGTAGTTATCTTTTTCCTGACATATTATTCCTCCTAAAGACCTATGGCTTGCTCGCACCAGGTATCCACTTCTTATTGAGAGTTCAGTTAATTAATAAAGCTTCCTTACATCCTAATCGTATGGCTGTTAATAGCCAATCCGTGTTTTTGGTATAGTACTTTCAGTTATGGCGAAGGTGGTGGTGTTCCAAGGACTAGAACTTCTACAGCTTGAGCCATTTTCTACACCTTGACTCTCCTTAAGAATGGAAAGCTTTATTCCCACATCAAAGTGTCTGTCAATTTCAGTAGATTTACCGGTTTAACAGGTCACCAGAATTGCTTGCATCCAATCCTTACGCTGCCGAGCTTTCTCTGGTTCAGTCTGGCTGCATCATATGTTCACGATGGTAACCTTTTGGAGGACATTAAGCAAGTTACTGAGGAAACAGCATATGATAGGACAATGTGCGGTAGTGCGGCACACCCTCCGCGCGCACCTAAGATCGTTGATCTTTTCGCTTATCCGAGCAGTTTGTTACCAGTCGAGGTGCATCATCAATCAGTGCAAAGCAGATTGGCTTCAAATTGAATTAAAGCGTTGCCTTTTCATGTAGGCCAGCAGATGAAACAGCTGTGAGCGCTACCTATACATAAATACATTGCTCATTTTTTTGTCGAGGAGTCATTATGGACGTTTTTTAGTGTGTCGTAATAGCCACAAAGAAAGTGGCTGATGGCTATCGTGCTCATGTTTTTTTTGAATTTCTGCACGCCCTAACAAGGGTCTTAAAGAACATCCATAGGTAACTGCTCGTTGATCACGCCCGAAAGCTACATGAGAAAATTCACCCTGATTCCCCGTTCTAAAGAGGCAACAACATCTTTATCGACGGTTGTTTTTTTATCAAGATTCGAGAATGTATAATGGAGTTCTGTAACAGAGCAGCCGTGATAATTAAACAAGCCTCGAATAACATGTAGAAAGCAGGATTGCTTCTCTCGCTTTGCGAGTTAGTTTGAAGTTACTGGTTCGATGAGCGCAAAGCCACTTGGTCAATGGATGCTAACAGATAAGAATTACTCTGTTCCCCCAGGAATACCAAGCATGGAGTAGTTGGGTATACAGGCACATTATTGCACATTGGATAATTCTTTTGTGACGGAGCACTGATAGGATAAACATTCTGCTTGGCGATACGCCCATCGTGTCACGGAATATTGTCTCTTGTGAGCCCCATCAGAGGACTAAGTTTATTCATCTAAAGAAATTTCATCATTGTTGACAATGGACTGGTCACCGGAGAGGAGTGTATCTAGAATATTTTCGATGACAAAATGGTTTAGTACTGCATGAGCATAACAGTGAGTGCACTGTCACCAATAACTCAATTCCAAAGTAGATATTGTCATTAGTGTTCGGGCTTACGCGTGAACTAGACAGCTATAAAATTGGTGACGGGTTTGCCATACAATGCGTTCAAAAGTGACCAGCACAATACATCACAACACATCAAAAGATCTAATCATAGCCGATTAGAAGATTGTTTACTGTAGACCTCCTCTGATAAAAGAAGGTGATATAACTTCAATTGGTCTTGTACTTTAATTTGCAAACGAAGTTGACTTTGACGGCAGACTCAGCTGAATCTAACTGAATCTTTCGTCGATGATGGTTCACTCCAACTGAATTTGTTGCAATAGGCCGCTTCATGTTTAAATTAGTACTATATTCGAGATAACGCAATGCGTTGTTATCGTGGGCTGCTGAAGAGTTCTCAGCAGTCTTGTGAGTAATGTGTTACGCCTGAATAACAAGGTATTGCGATATCTCGAATGTCGTAGCAACTGAGACACTAGGTGGCCTGGTCCGGAACATCCAGTTGAAGCTGACCGTCATGAACGAGTGATTTAGCTGGATTTAGTTGCGTATCCTGTCAAAAACCGAATGAATGTGCCAGTGAGAGTATTTGTCAAAGTCTGCTCAATTGGGATCCAGATAGAACATAAGGTTGACAGAAACTCGGGGACTGTCTAAATGATGAGCCCTGAAAAGGGCAAAACCGGTCGTGGCCTGTCGGAGAGTCTTCGGAAACCTTGCGAGTAGTTTATCATTTCTATAAATTAATCTGCCTTTGCTAACAACACACCAATTTCTCAGACCTCTGTTGGCGATATCCTTGAAAAAATGAGATGGCATGGTCACAAGAAACTTTTGCACTAACTATTTGAGACGAGAAATCACGTGAATATTGATTGCCTAAACTTCGTAAACAAACGATATTGTCGGAAGAAATGTGCAAGTTGAAGATACCGTGGGCTGGCGCACTGACATATACAGCTATCGAATGCTTCTTTAACTATGGTCACCCGGTTAACGCCTCGTGCATAAATCATGTTCAGTTGGCAGATTGCATGGTCCAATAGGAAGCCGGAGCTGACGAGAGCAGCCTTGCCCTTGTCATAGACTTCTGATGTGAAGTAATTAAATGGATCAAGCAGTAAGCCTTCGTCCATAAGTCACCAAGGATATGCGGAGTAACGTAGTTCAAATTTATCGACATGTGGAATGATTGCGTCGCGAGAAACTTGCACACAGACAAAAATATATTCATTTTTCCACCCAAAGTAGACAGCAGACATTATCTCACACATTCTACAACCATACTTACGTATCTCCTTCCCTTCGAAAACGCCGTTTAGGATGTCTACAACGAACGCACTGGGATCGTATGTTCTTGGACGCTAACTTCTTCTAAAGATGAGATTTTAGGGAATTCGTGAATATTTGGACATGGGGTAACATAAAAGCCGAGCAGTGATCATGCTGAAAGAGTGGTAACCAACCTTCATTTTCAGTCACTAAACTTCTTACTCTTCTTTGTATGGGATTCAACTGCCCACTGTAGTTGTTTTACCAGCAGGCGGTAACCGAAATACCGCTTGTGCTAACCCAAATTGCGTTTTGCTTAAGGTGTCAATGATTCCTGATGAAAGCGATGTTGATATAATGGTTCTGGTCAGCCGGTGGTCGTGTCAATGATTCCTGATGAAAGCGATGTTGTTGGTATAATGGTTCTGGTCAGCCGGTGGTCAAATGGCTGTTTTCAAACCACCAATAGGAAGGTCGCGTGTTCGAAACCCCTTCTAGTTTTTGAGATATGCAACTACTTTTTGACCTTTCAGCACAGCCTAGCCTCGTGTGTAGGACGAAATACCAAATTAAAAACAAAGTGTTGTAGTAGACTTTGATTTCCGATGGTAGTGAAGACCACATAACGTTCAGGAAATTTGTGGTCTCGATTAACGTGTGCCTTAAAGACCCCTAAACGGCTGCAAAGTGTTTACGGAATTTCTACGGAATAAGTACATTTCTAGGTAGGCCCTCATGTTGCAACCTATGATTGTTCGTCTTCACGAATGGTTCCATGAGTCATTGGCGCACTCACTTGATAAGGGAAGTCATATCCCCAAAACACGGGCGTTAGAAAATTTTGATCTTACCTTTGAGTTAACCTAGTGAGGCCTACCCCCCCCCCCCCCCCCCAAAAAAAAAATAATTGACCTAGCAACTGCCTTTCACATTACAGCACCATTTGGGGCTTGAATGTGAAACATTTGATGCAGTGTTTAGAGCAGAATAGGGTAATGTATGGTTTACATGCATTAAACCTTGGCTATTAATTTCGTCTGGATACCAAAGTTTTTCCTAACCGTACAGAGCAATATTGTGCAAGTGTTAAGAAATCCATTTTCGTCCAACTCTTTTAAGAGCAATTGTTAAAGTGATTCACAGTTCGTAATTTATGCAATATTTGTCTGATAACCATCAAATCAACCTGGATGTAGACAGCGAAACCCCATATGTAGGTGGATTTACTCGATGTCATAGCATTCTCATGAAGGCAGGATGTAGTCAGCCCTAAAAGGCACTCAATCACATAAAGGAAACTACTCACAAGGTTGCTGAAAGCTGTTGGGCAGCCTACGGCCGGTTTCGTCCTTCTTGTGGCTCATCAGGTAGGCACAGTCCCCGAGTTTCCGTCAACTTTATGTTCTACGCGAACCCAACTTGGACTGTTTTTGACAAACACATTCATCTTCAAATCAATTCGTTTTTCACGACAGACTCAACTGAATCTCTTGTTTATGATATTCTACAACTGAATGTGCTGCACACAGGCCGCCTCATGTTTTAGTTGACACGATATTCGAAATATCGCAGTGTATTTTCATAAAGGAAACTACCCACAAGGTCGCTGAAAACTGTTCGACAGCCCACGACCGGTTTCGCCCTTCTTGGCGCTCATCAGGTAGGAACAGTCTACGAGTTTCCGTCGACCTTATGTTCTACTTGAACGAGAGATTCAGTTGAGTCTTTCGTGAAAACCAAATTGATTTGGAAATAAGTGTATTCCACTCAACCACATGTTTCGTTCTGATCGAGGATTACCAGGAAGGTGCGGTAGGGGGTGCAACTTGAAGCTTTGGCCAACAGTTTTTCACTGTGAACTGCAACGGCGCTCGGTGTGTGTGTGTGTGTGTGTGTGTGTGAATCACCTTTGTCCTCTCACATGCGTCATCATCAGTTAGCGTTTTTGTAGCCATTGGTCACAATCTTTTGGTTTCTTTAGGAAGTATGTTGTGGTTTGTATCTAATTCTGGCTTTTCGACTGTTTCTTTTTGGCTTAGGAAACGGGAAATTAACTCATCTTTTGAGTTGTATGATAGAAACGCATCAAAAATGGTATCACAGCTTGGGAATTATTCTTTATCTTGCTATAATTATTTTTGCGCACCAAGTTGGGAACAAACTTTGCTGTTTACTGCAGGGTCGTTCCGTTAGTCGCTCTAAGTATACCAAAAGGCTTTTAACAAGGACAAGAGATATTGAACAAATACACAGACCACCTGGAGTGCAAGAGCACAAGTATGAACTTATCCTCAATCTGATAGCAATTAGTGCATCGTATGATCACGTGCGTTCAGAATGGCGGCGTATCTTATTAGGTTATTCTGTTGCAAAGTTCCTAACGAATACGCAACACTATCTTCTTGACCAGCTTGGTTGTTCAAATTCCTAACGGCTGGGAATTGAAATCAGCCAATGTCTCATCCTCCTTTTTCAACACAAAAGTTCCTCTTCTGTAATAAAACTTGGTTTTCTGGAATCACAGGAACATGGTGGCTTTGTTAACAGTCATCTTTTTTGGTCACAACCAGTTACTGGTTTCGAACGGAGCCTTCTTTCCAACGTCCTAGTCCAGAATGCAGCGGTAGTGTATAGACCACAACAGTAAATCAAGTGACCGTTCATAAAAGATCCTAGCTAATTTTGCAGTAAACGACAAAAAACTCTTTAGGCGAAAGCGGAACCACCTGACGCAATTCTATAATTCCTGTAACTCGCCTGAACTACTAAGCTGTTTGTTAGCCGCTTATCAAGGTTCAGTCCAGGGACTAACTAGTGTCATCAATCTAGTTTTTTTTCGGAATGCAATAAAGTAATCACATCCAGCCCAGGGTTTAGTCTTAGTGTCTTACAGGCAGGTGACAAACCAAGTGATTTACAGTTGATCACCGACCTACACGGAGGAAATCCGCTCAGCAGAGGCCAATTTCATTTGGTCCTATAAAGGGTCTTTATCTGTCTCCTCTCTCAAAAAGCGACCAGCACTGCTTTGTCGCCATATTAAGCTGTTCCCCTAGAAACCCCAAACTGTGTTCTCATTCAGTAGTCACAAGAACATTCGTCGAACTATGGAAATGACTACTCTACCACATATTCTGAACTTAAAAGACAACAGCATCA
The DNA here is from genome assembly GCF_000715545.1 of Opisthorchis viverrini. Taxonomy (NCBI): domain Eukaryota; kingdom Metazoa; phylum Platyhelminthes; class Trematoda; order Opisthorchiida; family Opisthorchiidae; genus Opisthorchis; species Opisthorchis viverrini. The sequence goes on along the minus strand of NW_008752004.1, from coordinate 423,569 downwards.
ATGGAGTTCTCTTTAGTCACTTCTCAATACTCTGCTCCGCAACCGGTGACACTGTACAAATACCGTTTAAGGTAGATAAACAGGGAAAATGTTTTTTAGCCGTCGGCGCTCAAACAGCCGCCTAAAATGTGATCAAATGATATGGATTCCCAGACGTCAGGACGATTGAACGATACTCTGTCTAAATATGGGTCAGTCACACTGTTCAGCAACCACTCGTGGCTGAATATTTCTTCTTCCAACTACTTACCTGGTAATATCGGGTTTGTTTCCCCCTAATAAGCTGCCAGACTCACTCAAAACCCAATGTTTGAAACTGGTTCAAAACTTCCATACGAGTCATGAGCTCACAAATCCTGAGGGAATACTAAGAGAGTGGAAGAATCCTCAACCACCCGTTGGATATAGAACTGCATTGCGGTATAGAATGACCGCATAAGGGACTATTCAACACTAGAGGCAGTACAAACAGAAGTTTTGGCAAGTACAAAGTGGAATAGCTTCTGGTATTGACAGATTATCTATTGTATCGTTCGGCAAAATTATAACCGCCCAACCTGCACATTCTCTTGCGTACTGCCAAACACTGCTGTCAATAAACACCATTAAATGTTTATACACGAACGCGCAATGCTTGACTAACAAGATTCCAGAATTATCTGAATTGTGTGGAAAGCATTTGCCAAACTTGATTGCTATCAGCGAGGCTTGGTTCCAGCCACACTTATCGGATAGCGAACTTGCCATTCCCGGAATGACGCTTCTTCGTCGGGATCGCATTTCTCGGGGAGGTGGTGTAGCTATTTACCATAGCAGGCAACTATTGTGCAAAGAACTAACTGATGATGATTTGATGCTATCGGATACCGCGTGGTGCTCGATAAAGACGGTAGCAGGAAACGACTGTGTTGTTGGTGTGATCTATCGAGCACCTT
>NW_008752004.1:416655-421264 GCF_000715545.1 Opisthorchis viverrini | reverse complement strand
CATATAACTAACTATCCGTTGGTCCCACAGCCACTTTCCTGGACTAGTGAAGAAAAAGATCTGGGCGTGTGGGTTAGCAGCTGTTTAAGAAACTCCTTGCAATGCACAGCCGTCTACAAGAAGATCTCACAAGTCCTGTCGCTCCTAAAACGGATTTTTGGTCGTTTCACTCGACTGGCGCTGCCCCGAGTAATCAATACCTACATCCGACCAACCATGGAGTACGCTACACAAGCTTGGTCACCATGGCTTCAAAAAGACATGATTCTTCTACAGCGAATATATCATCGAGCCACGAAGCTGGTAATTGGACTCCATAATAAACCATACGAAGACAGGATTGCCAGTCTCAACCTATTTGACTTCTACTATCGGCGCATCAGGGGAGACCTAATTCTAACATATAATATACTGAAGACACCTAACCATCCGCTGGAAAACCTTTTTGTCCGACGTCGAACACGAACGGGCAGGGGGTATGAATTTTTGCTCGCGGTACCTCACTCGAGGGTGAACTGTCGACGGAACTTTTTTGCGGTCCGAGTATGTTTCATTTGGAACAACCTACCTCCCAATGTTACATTCGCCGAGTTTAACCATTTTCAAGAACAATTTAGATGCATATTTTATGTCCAAACCGAACCTGGAACTGTTTAACTCCATGTGATACTCAGCAAACATTACGTATAGTTTTGTGTCCCTTTGTATATATACGCTCACCCTATGGTCGTTGTAAAGTTAACTGCTTTTTAGACCATTAAACCTTGAATTACCTTGAATTACTTGGTGTACATCTACTGGAATATGAATCCCCGAGTCTATTCAATATTGATAGCTGAAGATCCTCTAGAAAACATCGGGGATGCCCGCATTCTATCCTTATGCTAGGGATAAGGAAGAGTACCGGGGGCAAGCAATTAACGTGGAACCCTGTTACTTTGTGACGTTCACAAAATACTGGCTTTCACTCTGGTGAATATGATGAACACAGAGATTTCAGATTAACTTGTTTAAGGAAAATCATTCGGCTTCCTGAGAGAAGTAGGCACTAGTGGTTTAGTGCTATATGTCCTATTTATTGATTTCCAAAAGCGCTTTTCATTTGATGGACAAAAAGGAATGGTATATTTTTCTTCGGAAGATAAGTTACCAGAATAACGAGTTGATCTTTTCACGTCTTTTCAGACGAGATAGCTCAGAGGGCAAGATTACTCATGGGTTAGAGCGCGGATTTACTGACTGAAAGGTCCGTGGTGGGAATCCGACTACTACCTCTTGACTTCCTCTGTCTACGCTTGGTCAACTTAGCATCATCCCAGCCCTCGTGTAACCTTCGGATGGCATGGCAGATGAGCACCGAAAGGCTGCTACATCTGAACGATCTTTTTGAACAAAGGTGAAGGCTGATACTCTACATCGTAAAACCATGTCTGCAAAGTTCAAGACTGCTACGGAATAGAGAAAGGTTGAATTATGCTGCAAACTATATTAAGTCAGTGTCTAAATTCACCGTGCTCGAAGACCTCTTGTGACTATATAGCATTGTGTGGATGGTTACTTGCTCACTTTAAAATGGCTTCCAGCCATATGAATACAAATTTACCCGAAGGATGGTGTTTTTACGGCTGCCTATGGCACTCTGTTGGCAATTTCCAAAACAGTCTTGTGCTACCAAACGGCAACATTTGCGTTTGCAAATGCCGTCGGTCAGAATTTAAGTAGTTTCAAAACGCTGGTTTTTAACTACCAGTCCTTTGGGGCCACACAAGTTATCAAGCATAGTGAAGAACAAAGGTGGTGTAACAATTTATGCATGTTTCTAATTTATCGGTATTAATTGAACCACAAACCGAGGTGTGTCAGATGTCGAAATCCAGAGCCGCATTTGTAAGATTGCAAAAGCCTATCCGGAACGATTACCATCCGGTAATGAAGGCAAAAGCCGCGCTGCACCACAGTATATGGCTTTCGACGGTATATCGGTATCATATTCAAATTTTCGATAATCTTCTTTGGGAACTTCTTCGGACAGTTATGAGCAAGCCTTTGCCAGACCAACTCCCGATTACTCAAGCTCTTCAGGAGATGAAAGACATACTGAATCAGAAACATTCATTCACAAACTTCCACGCCTGTTGATCCACGTGAAATCGTGACATCTGATCAACTTCACAAACTAGTGTCCACAAAAAGCTGAACGGTAGTCTTCGAAAGTGAATAAAATGGGGAATATGATACAGGTGAAAGGAAGAAGGCCTCCAGTACGGAGTACTTTATTAGGAAATTCCAACTGACCGGTTACAGACCACTGAACATGGAAGTGAAACTTTAATTTGCATCTTGTTTACGAAAACTGGACACCCATCTTCTCCCGAACACGTCTTCATGAACTTTCCTGGAGATTCATTGACTCCACTCATTCGTCGATCAAATTCAAGCAAATGTTACAAAGTGGCTCCACGAATTCCGCAACAGATCTCCCCTTTTCAAAAGACGCAAAGCGAAATTCTACGAACAACACACACTACTCGCATGCCTCCCCATCAGTAGTATCACCGTTACACAGGCATAAGCCTTAGGGGGATTTAAGAAATAATTCTGATATCAGCTCCAAGAAAGAACTGGCGCTGAAAATAATGTTCGGCGGAGGGTTACCTGTTCAGTTGTGACGCATTTCGGCACCTTGCACGTCTTGATGCCTGAAGCTAAACGCTTCATTATTAAATGTCCTAGGAATAAAACTTACGACCATCTAATGTGATGACCATTTCGTCCATGCGACTGACCCGGTCAGAGCTGAATATTTGCTGCCTCGGTTCTGTTTTATTTCAGATTTCTAACTACTAGGAATCTGCTAGTAGTCAAATTGTTTTGATGACTCAAAACCACGTCTGGCCTTGTCATTCAGCCCCCGGCTTACCTACAAACTGGAACTTCCTGTCCCCCTGTAAGTCATATGAGGAGGCCTCAGCGGAAAACATATAACAGGCAAACGGCATTACGCTGAAACTAGTTATGAACTTAGGATACTAAGTATGTTGTGGAACCTCCAGAATCCCTCTTGACTAAAACCCATTAGAGTTGACCGACAGTGGGCACACAATTTGACCGCTGCGGAAAATAACTGCTATCACACCCTGGAACGTAGCTTTCAATGTAAATCAAAACTATAAAGTGTACCCACTTTGTATATTCTGGTGTCAACTCACGTTTTCCCTCTGTACCGTGGAACAAAATAGCTGAGAATATGTGATTACTCCCATACTATGGCATATCAAAAGACAGGGAAGCTTGAGACAGCCCTTTGTTGAGACNAGACCATTAAACCTTGAATTACCTTGAATTACTTGGTGTACATCTACTGGAATATGAATCCCCGAGTCTATTCAATATTGATAGCTGAAGATCCTCTAGAAAACATCGGGGATGCCCGCATTCTATCCTTATGCTAGGGATAAGGAAGAGTACCGGGGGCAAGCAATTAACGTGGAACCCTGTTACTTTGTGACGTTCACAAAATACTGGCTTTCACTCTGGTGAATATGATGAACACAGAGATTTCAGATTAACTTGTTTAAGGAAAATCATTCGGCTTCCTGAGAGAAGTAGGCACTAGTGGTTTAGTGCTATATGTCCTATTTATTGATTTCCAACAGCGCTTTCCATTTGATGGACAAAAAGGAATGGTATATTTTTCTTCGGAAGATAAGTTACCAGAATAACGAGTTGATCTTTTCACGTCTTTTCAGACGAGATAGCTCAGAGGGCAAGATTACTCATGGGTTAGAGCGCGGATTTACTGACTGAAAGGTCCGTGGTGGGAATCCGACTACTACCTCTTGACTTCCTCTGTCTACGCTTGGTCAACTTAGCATCATCCCAGCCCTCGTGTAACCTTCGGATGGCATGGCAGATGAGCACCGAAAGGCTGCTACATCTGAACGATCTTTTTGAACAAAGGTGAAGGCTGATACTCTACATCGTAAAACCATGTCTGCAAAGTTCAAGACTGCTACGGAATAGAGAAAGGTTGAATTATGCTGCAAACTATAATAAGTCAGTGTCTAAATTCACCGTGCTCGAAGACCTCTTGTGACTATATAGCATTGTGTGGATAGTTACTTGTTCACTTTAAAATGGCCTCCAGCCACATGAATACAAACTTACCCGAAGGATGGTGTTTTTTACGGCTGTCTATGGCACTCTGCTGGCAATTTCCAAACCAGTCTTGTGCTACCAAACGGCAACATTTGCGTTTGCAAATGCCGTCGGTCAGAATTTAAGTAGTTCCAAAACGCTGGTTTTTAGCTACCAGTCCTTTGGAGCCACACAAGTTACCAAGCATAGTGAAGAACAAAGGTGGTGTAACAATTTATGCATGTTTCTACTTTATCGGTATTACTTGAACCACAAACCGAGGTGGGTCAGATGTCGAAATCCATAGCCGCATTTGTAAGGTTGCAAAAGCCTATCCGGAACAATTACCATCCGGTAATGAAGGCAAAAGCCGCGCTGCACCGCAGTATATGGCTTTCGACGGTATATCGGTATCATATTCAAATTTTCGATATTCTTCTTTGGGAACTTCTTCGGACAATTATGAGCAAGC
>NW_008752004.1:403443-416398 GCF_000715545.1 Opisthorchis viverrini | reverse complement strand
AGTGGCTCCACGAATTCCGCAACAGATCTCCCCTTTTCAAAAGACGCAAAGCGAAATTCTACGAACAACACACACTACTCGCATGCCTCCCCATCAGTAGTATCACCGTTACACAGGCATAAGCCTTAGGGGGATTTAAGAAATAATTCTGATATCAGCTCCAAGAAAGAACTGGCGCTGAAAATAATGTTCGGCGGAGGGTTACCTGTTCAGTTGTGACGCATTTCGGCACCTTGCACGTCTTGATGCCTGAAGCTAAACGCTTCATTATTAAATGTCCTAGGAATAAAACTTACGACCATCTAATGTGATGACCATTTCGTCCATGCGACTGACCCGGTCAGAGCTGAATATTTGCTGCCTCGGTTCTGTTTTATTTCAGATTTCTAACTACTAGGAATCTGCTAGTAGTCAAGTTGTTTTGATGACTCAAAACCACGTCTGGCCTTGCCATTCAGCCCCCGGCTTAACTACAAACTGGAACTTCCCGTCCCCCTGTAAGTCATATGAGGAGGCCTCAGCGGAAAACATATAACAGGCAAACGGCATTACGCTGAAACTAGTTATGAACTTAGGATACTAAGTATGTTGTGGAACCTCCAGAATCCCTCTTGACTAAAACCCATTAGAGTTGACCGACAGTGGGCACACAATTTGACCGCTGCGGAAAATAACTGCTATCACACCCTGGAACGTAGCTTTCAATGTAAATCAAAACCATAAAGTGTACCCACTTTGTATATTCTGGTGTCAACTCACGTTTTCCCTCTGTACCGTGGAACAAAATAGCTGAGAATATGTGATTACTCCCATACTATGGCATATCAAAAGACAGGGAAGCTTGAGACAGCCCTTTGTTGAGACGAAAGAAGATTGTTACAACTGTATTTATAGGTTCATCACAAAACATTCCACAATATCCCACCAGAATCCTCTTGAGGAGCAAGGGGTGTCGAGCTATGGATGCTTGGTCCAGAGTGACTGGTCTTCTAACCAACCCAAACATGCCTTCGTTTAGTTCGTAGCCTGAACTTGACGCATCCGTCCAGTCGACGAGATGTTCGATTATTGAAAGCGGATGGCCTACGAAAACAGTCATTCTCATGGATTACCTAGGTAATCATTGAAGCTATATACTTGGAATTGATATCCCGTCAATAATGACAAAAGATACAGATAGGTATGTGACGCAGCCATAAGCATCTCTTCAGGTTCATCTCTGTGACTGCTGACGACAATATTTCCTTTGTAAAGAATCCGAGCAGGAAGAACACACTACGGACACGTCTAAACTCCATCATTTAACTGAACAACAAGATAGTGCAATCTTGCTTTCTTGAAATTTCCCATTAGTAGGTGGGCAGGTGGTTCCGTGAATACGAGTGCCAGCCACAATAATATTAACTTAGTCATAGGTTTGCTCCTCTCAGCTGTTGAAGATCCGTGATGCGCACATTATACATCATGGAGTGTAGAGTACGATCTATTAATTCATTTGAAATTAAGGCCTTACACACTTGGAGCCCAGCAATAAATCTACCGATTGTCGCCAAACTTTTTCGAAAACGATAAACTTACTCTCCTTGCTGTGAAGTTGTTGCTTTCCGAGTAGGAGGTAGGTGGGTTATCCTCTCACGAAATCGCTGGGGACTTTCTAAGTGTGTTAGGCCTGATGAATGGCTGAAGTCACCGCTTCATCAAAGCTGTAGCTACTCTTCGGAAGGTCTTCTGGTGAAGGGTGCTGTCTAAAATTAACGCTGTCCATTAAGACAAAATGAGGAATAAGCATTGACTGAGAAATTCCTCGAATATGGGACGCAGTATTCTCCTACTTGAAAACCCCGGAATGCAAAACACTGCCTTCAAGCAAACCGTTTTTACAAAAAAGCAGTTTCTTGTTGCATTTACTCATCGAGGAAAAAAATNTTTTCCTACAAAGTGGAGTGTCCAAGAATCGGGTTGTGGTGTTCCTGAGGACTTTTTATACTGAGGTTGTTGCGGTGTACCAACTGGTTGTTTTTTTAGCCGCTTGTACCAGCCTCCTTGCGTTTAATTTTGATGTCACTGTGCTCTTTTCACTAATGATCATAACAGCTGATTTTGTATGAAATGAATTTCCACACACGGTTTCAATACACTCATCCACCTCGCTTATGAAATCTGACAGGAATTTTTCACGTTTCTCTCAGTAGCTACAGGTGTAACGGAAGAAACTACTGATGAGGCACGCTAGTGGTATGAGGTTTCTTGGACTCCGTCTCGACCTAACGAAATTTGCGTAATTTCTTTGTAGCATTCGTTTACATTTGCGTGACAGCCAATGAATACCCCGGAAAGTTCAGGAAGGCGCGTTCAATAAGAAAACGGATATTCAGTTTTTAAAAACAAGATGCATATGAGAGTTTTGCTTTCCTGTTCAATAGTCTATAACTGTTCAGTTGGTGTTTTCTAATGGACAACTCCGCGGCGGAGGGCCTTCGTCGTTTCACAGGTAGGGTTTGTTGCTACACAGTTTGTTCGTGATGGGTCAACGGAGGATCGGCTCCTCATGTGAACAATATTCTACATGGAGGTTGAGGATATGTTACCCGGTCGCCTACATTTTGCGACCGTTAAAGCTGGTTTTGTCAGATAAACGTGTTGCACACCTACACATAGGTTGTAATCACTTATACTACACAGAGTTAGGGTTTAACGCTTGTTCCGATCGATATCTGCTTATGCACTGCTTGTGACCCATTCAACGAAGGTCGCTACAAGCTTGTCAGGCGGACAAGGGGAACAGCACACGAAGGCAGGCTTAAAAAGTAGTTTGATCAACAGTTCCATCTCCGATTGCTGTACAGTTCCCTGACGTACCGTCTGAATGCACTGTGGTATTTCTTTCCACTGAGATTTCCTTCTCTAATTAAGGTCATTCTATGCTAAAAAAGAAAAGCACCAGGGAGTTTCGCGGCCACAAACCCCCGGGCAATAGTTTGAACACTTAACGAGCAACTGATCGACAGCGCGATCGATTCGCACTCAGACGGAAAATAGCGTCACTTATCTTCAGTCATAGAAACCACATCAAATGGTCACGCGTACTGACTTCTCTGAAAGGTTCATTCATCTCGTGAAATTACTCTTCGTCCGAGCCATCACTTATGGGCGACTGGCTGTGGATGCAAAATGATTCACCACTGACTCAATCAGGTCACCCGGTTCTCGAGCAAAGCAGCCATCACGGTCAAGCGATCTCTTCATCGTTTCTGTTCGAACGCTCCTAATTACGCATTAATCTCGCTGTTAACGACNGAAATATCAGAAAAACCTCTCGAATTTTTCAGTAGGTTCTCACACGCATCCAGCCGCTGCGCAACTTACTAGTACGTTTGGACCACTCATCCTATGATTTGACCTCCACGGTGAGACCACACGACCAAAGCTCTTTCAACGAAGGGCTATTGTATTCCCCCTTTGTAGGCAATGTTGATCGAGAGCGTGCGGTTCTAAACTCGATATATTGAATGTTTGGATCAATTCTAAGCCATTATGAGACAAATAAGTGAAAACTGCTTTCCAAGCATCACTAAATCCACAAAATGCATGGTCTGTACCCAGTTGAAAATATTCCTGCGCAAGATTTCCTACGGCTTTGTTCAACGTCAAGTCACTTTTGCGAAAGCTGGTAACCTGCTCAAGTACACTGTTTAACTGCACTTCACTGCGAAGTCTCAGATACACTCCTTCCTATCACGTACTTAATCCGGAGGCCTGCACACTAGCATCTAGCAATCTACTCATTTCCAACGACAATAAGTCGAATTCGCATAATTCTGTCCTGTCGAATGATGCATCGAACTTTGCGGCGAGCACGTGGCTGAGATGCAGAATGCTTCATGACAGTGATAATCGATTTCGCACAGAACCTATCAAGGAAGCCACTCCGTTCTTCTGTTGCACATTGAGTCACTTTCCACGGCCCAACAAGTCGATAATGAATCGTTCCAGTGTTTCAGCTGAGTAAAGTTTGTTACACTTCACGTCATCCAGTGATCGAAAGGAGGTCGATTATACGAGTAAACTTCTGGTTCTTTCATTTTCGCATTTCATGATGGCAAGATGTTTCTTGAACAACCACCCGAGGAGTCTGCTGGAACAGTATAAAGTTGGGAACTGCCAGAAGCACTCTATTCTGCAGAGTGATTCTTGAAAAGGACTACATTAAATAACATCCTCATGTCCAACCAGAAGGTTCGCGAATCAGCCTATTCATGCTTACATCCCACAATGAAGTGTTAGGGATAAAACAGAAGCCCACCTACTTCAGTATACAGCAAACCGTTTGATGGAAGGCGAAAGCAATCAGGTGGTTAGCGTCGGTGAGCAATACAGCTTTATTACGCCCAAAGGCGCATATAGGTATAAAAAGAGGGCTCGTGAAGGAGAGGCAGGCGACTGAGTGAATGACAACAGAGTGGACTGTACACGATCATGCTGGTTAGAAAACTATCAAGAACACGAACAACACAGAACACAATCTAGGTGTGCGGTTGGTCAAGAGGAGTGAGTTGCGAAGGTGAATGGAATTGTCTTCATGATAGATTGACTAAAGCGGGTAACGGGAAAACAACACAGGGAAAGGTGGTTGTCAGCTAATGGCCCATATAGGAGAAAGCGGCGCGCTGTGACCGAAGTCAGTGCACATCAGTCAACATTAACAAGTGTTTTGGCCAAGAAAGATCACAGAACTAACACATACCGAGCAATTATCAATACCTATGTACACTAATCATACACAGTGGAAGTCAATGTAAATAGTAGCGACCAGGCGGGACAGAATATGACCGTGATGTTGATCCGTCGGAAAACATTCCAATTAAACAGCAGAGAATGGGAGTAGCCCATTTATTCATACATTAAAGAGATCAACCAAATCGGCGAAGGCAGCGGGCAATGCCCGGTATTTACAAAATTCGCACACACGGTGGTATAACCAGAAAACAAAACTAAACGGGATAAAAGAGGGACAGAGCAGAAAAGAAGTACCACTGGCGCGTGAAACGACGCATATCCAGCAAAGGAGTGTTGAACAGTAGATTCTGCTCCTAATCGGCGCAGCAAGAGGTGCAGAGGTGTGCGGAGATCAGCCGGTTAGGAACACAAGCGTTTCCATTGTCAGTTAGTATCACATCAGCGCTTTTGTAAAACCGAATGACCGGGAAGAGTTAGCGCACATTGAAGACCTGAACTGTCAGGTTTGTTGTGGAGGCGGGCGACTGATAGAAACTATCCGATGCGCTGAGGGAAAACGTAAAACTGGGATAGTTTGCTGCCTGCACAGAGCGTAGTTCGAAAGGACAGGGCTTGCACTTGTGGAAAATATGCGCCGGCGGGTTCCGCGCAGATAAACAGAATAGGGTCTATATGGGCTGGCTAAAGTGGTCGGTGCGTGCAACTGATTCCCCAGTTCTGTGAATCCTTCGTCATTCCACATAAACTGCTGCGAAGTATGTCTCGTAGCCGAATTGACTCCAGGGCTGGAAGCCGAATCGATCAGTTGACCGCCGTCTTTTAGAAAACCTTCTTTCGTGCCTATCGTATCATCCTCCACTGAATCGGAGAACTCATCGATAGTGGAATAGTCAGTATCAAGCTGAATTTCGGGTGCCTCATGTTTGATAATCGGTACTCGTGGGATAACCGTGATGGATGGGGCTATGTGTGTCACATATTTGTGACCAGATACGGGACGGAATCGGGTCTGCTGGTTGTGCAGAGCGGATGTAAACTGGCATCCTGGTTGTAGGCCATGACGTCCCAGTATCCGTTGTTGAATTCGAGTCATTGGTTTAATGTTTATCGGAGAGGACAATAGGGTTGACTGATAGGGTGACACGGATTCCGGCTGAACTGAGTTTGTTACGCTGGCGTCGGGTGAAACATAATTCGATGGTGGATCCAAAGAGGTGGTTGCTTCATTTGAGGAAATCTGCTGGGGCGGTGGCATTTCATCTAGATCAGAAAAGTATCCAGGATTCTGGGAAGCGCTGACGGAGCCACGGGCACCACTGAAAACGAAAAGTGATGCGCATGAAACTGACAAAAGCCACGTGATTGTTTGGATATATTAACAAAACTAATGATCGGAACAATGAGATCATAGCACGTAAAACATAGAGACAATGAAACGATTTCGAAGTGGGACGCTGCAATGAAAGGACTTACCGATATCTGACTTTCGCATGAGTTAATATATGAGACTTGAGGTTCGTTGACTGTGCGAAGCGTTTGAGACAGTTCTCAAACGGACAGATGTATGGACGATCCCCGGTGTGAATTCGCACATGAGTGCGCAGGTTGAAATCTAACGAAAAGCGCTTGCCACAACCCTGAAACGAGAGTTCATGGGATATGCTAGTGACCAGAGCCCATACGGGGAACTTGAAAAAGGTGGAAACCAAATGTCTGATTAGATAAATCCCAGTGGAACTGAATATGAACGATCTCATAGGGTCCGTCGTTCAAATTGTAAGTTAACACTCGTAGAGAAGCCAGTACTCAGATAGTAAAGATCTCCCACTCTGATGCACACGACAGACACCGAGACATGTGTTAAATTCTTTCTACTCATTTGTGGATCCTGTTTTCGCGGCTACGGTAATAAGAACATTTTAACACAAAAGTGCTCAAGTCAGACAAAGTAGCGGCTGTGTAAAAAGCAATGATTTAAAAAGTAAGCATCCCCTACAGAGTCTCATGAGGCTGAATACGCTAATATGCTTTCCGTAAGTAGATCTTTCGGCCAAACACGGGTTGTGTGAGAAACCGGCCACGTTTAACTTTAGCTTATTGGCACAAGTGCGTCAGTGTACCTTTCAAGCACGCTGTCTGCAGTTTGATCAATAGGTATGTGGCGGTCTGATCTGACAGAGCCCTGTGATTGGGTGTAGTTGAGTGCGACATATGGGCGAAAGTGCCCGTACAGTTTGCCGAAATCCAAGGTGCTAGATCGTGCAGTTTGTGAGGTAACATGAGAGTTTCGATTGTATTGACTACAAGATTTACGCCACGAGTAAAGGAACGGGAACTTTGGTAGAAGTTTTCGGAGGTATTTACTTACAGTAACTAAACTGGTCAATACCGGGTACACTTTTCCGCTCCAACGGGGATGAAAGTGTTGGAGTGGCTGTTGTACTAAGTTGTTTCATCCACTTTGCCTGACAATTCAGAACACATACTACGTAGCTCAGATATCCCAATCGATAAATACGGTTGCTAACAGATGAAAAAACTGTAGGTTCACATTAGGTAGCGTGCAAATCCAAGATGGAATAACCTACTAGGTGGCTTCGCGCGGTATACGAAACACGCTTCATAAGATAAATTCATCGACCAATCGGATGCCTGAGGAACACGAGCACAATGGCACGTGTCGAGACGGTCTTCCATATATACGCCGTGGTCCAACAACACAACTCTTCAACTATGGAAATCAGTGTTTATGTCAAAAGAAGCAGAGCATTGTCGTTCAGAGAAACTATGTTCTAGTTTTAAGAGACTTCTAGGGTTTACAAACCAACGGTAAATCATATTCATTCGTCCTTCTGTTTTTCATTGTACCTTAGTGGACGGGGGCGAGATGGCTTGGTGAATGGAACACGAATATACAGACCAGAAGGTTCGTCGTTCGAGCCCGACTTCTCCTATATAAGGTTGGGCAACCTGGCAGTATCCGTGCCCCCGTGCTTTCTTCGGGTGGCATGGCAGCACCGAAAGGTTGTTACAGATGAACAATAACTATATATTATATTTATTAGTCAGTGGACATTCGAATAAAGTTGAGTTTGAAGTTGAGGCCGAACTAGTCTAATTATATCTGACTTTTCGAAATAAATTTGCGCTCGTCAGTGACTGACGACGACATTGAGTCCGTCGCCACATCTGAACATCAGATAGATTCAGGAACAAGTGGATCAGAGTGGAGTTCCCATACGCCCGGAAATTGCGAAGTTGCTTATTTATGGACCAGAAGAGCCGGCATGTTTTCCAGTAGTCCATCCAGTAAGCTTCATCTAAGAAAGGATACCCTATCTGAGAATTATAAATTACTGATTCGTTAGACTTAACGATGAACCAATGTACTTTGACGGACCAACCTGCAACTCCCCACCCCCCAAAAAGCGCACCCCATGACTTGAAATGCATCCTATTGCAGGAAACACAGCTTTAGTTTTTCTTGCCTTCTGACACTAAGTAGTGCCAGACAAGTACAGAGAAGTTTGCTTACAACAGGACTGGGGGGCGCAAACTACTTAAGTCTACGTGAACACCTAAAAGAGGCTCCACCGAAGAGAGATTTGAAAGTGTAAGCATCGAAGGCTGGTGTGGTAGACTCGAAATGGGTATTTTTTGTTTCTGTCCTTTTCACTATTAGACATTATCTAAATAAACTGACATAGTTGTACGGCAATTATTTTGCTATCAACGACGATGATGATGACAAAAACAATGATAATGATGCGGCTACTCCCCTGGGTTAGGAGCTTCAGCGTCCACCGTCATCCAAGATTCTATCCCGTAAGGTCGGATAAACTTTATGGCGTACGGAGTGAAGTCTCTTTGACTCAACCGTGTACAGTCCACTGTTTTACGGAATTCTGTCCAGGTCAACTGTAGGTCCGCTCATAAAGTTTGGGAAGGTCGGATAAACTTTATGGCATACGGAGCGCAAGTCTCTTTGACTCGACCGTGTACAGTCCGCTGTTTTACGGAAGTCTGTCCAGGTCAACTGTAGGTCCGCTCATAAAGTTTGGGTCACAATAAAAATCAAAATTAGATGGTGCAAACTGTTAAGTGGCAAACTTTGCACGACGATTCTGTTTTCCAAACCCATAAAAACAAAGCGTTATTCAAGTGGTGAAAAATACCTATTTATAAATTAAGTTGGTGTTAGGGAACACTTTATCGAAGAAAAACAATACTCTGACCGAGTGTTTCCGTTTACGTGATGCACTGAGGTGATTACTCAACAACATGAGTCCGGCACAAAATGGATCATTGTGAGGGAGATCAAGTTCCGGTCAGTCGACCATCTTTATGCTTTAGCCGACACATACCGCCATAAAGCAAAGCAACTGAAAAGTAACTGAAACGTGATGATGCAGTGCCATATGAGGTGTTTTGACCTCACAGAACCGCGACTAACGTTCTCTATCCGGGATCGGCCAAGTGTGTTTTCTGGAAATTCTAGTGGTCATCTTGGGGGAATTAAAAAAGTTGCTTATTGGCGGCAAACCAAGCGGAAGTAAAAAACAAATTCCCAGTACTAGCATATTAGTATAAAGGATTGAAAACACGCTAACTTAATCATTCCCGTATACACGGTGCGGCGCAAATCGGAAAAAATGAGACATAATAACCATAAGTGTTTAGATAAAACGAATGCGGCTTACCTCGAAATTACACTGAAAAGGCTTTTCACCAGTATGAACTAACTGATGTCGCTTTAGTTTGCTCGACTCCACGAATGCCTTTCCACACTCGGCACAAACATGAACACGAGGTCCATGAGTGTGTAAGTGCTTGCGCATGGCTGAGTTGTCACGAAATGACTTCCCGCAGCCTTTGTGAGGACAAGGGACCCTGCGTAACACCGAATTCGGTTCCGAACTGCGTTCATACAAGGCCATGGGAGTCAATTCCGGGGTAACAAGGTCGGAGTTTCCTGGAGCTGGTGCAATCGTTGGTAGCCTCGTTGACCTAGTAACGGAACCCTTTTGATCGTCACTGGTATTCTGTAGGGATTCAACACCTGTGTACTGCCCAGTCGAGCTACCATCCGACAGTACACTGTCCTGCCGGTTCAAACTTGCAATGCGCGATTTAGCACGCGATGTTTGAATATGGGGTTGTGCAAGATGCAGCAGTTGACCACCAAGGCGTTTCAGAGTTAGGGCTGGTTGATTCCGGAAGCCCTGCGCGGTCGCGTAGCGGTAGGCTACGGGTACCGGAATTGGATGATGGTAGAGATAGGGAAACAAAATAAGTCACAAAGGTGCACATAAAAGAGAATGAAAAACCAAGAGTGGGAAACTTAATCACGTTTCTACGGCGATGACAAGGGGAGATATACGAAAATGTGTAGGTTAGAAACGAACTAATTGTAGGCGTGATTGATTATACCCATAGGCAACACACTGATTTGACTTAATTATTGCATCTTCCGAGAACCGAAGAATTCGGAACCAGTCAAACGAGAGCCACCGCTTCAGCTAGTATGGGGCGCAAAACAATGAGCACATACCAACGACATAACAACGACATAGCAAATCTTTTCGGCTTCCAATGGGCAACAGAAGAATGGGCCTAACCAGCGGCTTTTTGTGGCCGAAATCTTGAGAAAGAACGGCCTTTGGGGAGACATCATCGGAGATGGGTTTCATCTCATTTTTCTCACTGTTGCATCAGTACCGTACGCGGAAAAACGACTAAAAATCAACCAATGCCAACAGAATCTGCTTTGGGTCTGAGTGACCAGAAGCACCTGGTTTTCGGTCGACCAGAAAGAAACTTAAGGCAGCCGCGACAATTTTCATCCAGAAAACTCTTCGAAATAGAGAAAGAGTTTGACCGATTATGTCTACTGCGTTTTCCTTAGAAGGGAGACACTGCACTCGCCTCTATGCTGGTTCCAAACGGTCTTGGACTGCTCGAGATGAGAGATGTATATCCAAGTGATGCTGTTCAATTTCGTAATGTCAACTCGTCCGACGATGGGCTAGGTTCATGTTTATTGGATTTAGTCACCTGTGGAAGCGGCGAACTTTCAGAGTGCACACCACCTTGGAGTTACTTTTTATGTCCAAAATATTTCTACAAAGAAAACCTCAAGGGAGTGAAGACTTGGAAGCATTTCACCCGACAAATACTGGGGAATATCGATTTTAAGGACGTCATTACAAAACCACAAAACCTATAGGTGTGAGTGATCTGACACATTGGCAAAGGGTCAACATATGAGGACTCTGAGTCAGAAGCCATTCTTTAACTCACTGTATATCGTTGGTCGACACTTTACTACATGCAAAGATAAATTTGAGTAGTAGTCAGAATAGAAGGACCTGAGGGAAGTTTCTCGGTCTCCAAACAGAACTCCCTACCAATTATGACAATGCGTGAGGTTGTCGTTCGACTAGCTGCGCACATACACAGATGGGAGACCAAATGATCGCGGCATAGTCTCCAAAAAAGAACAGACGACTCATTATTATATGGGTATTTGAGTGATCAGTAAAGTGGATTTTGTTCCACAGCCGAGTTGATGTTCTTTTGACACTTTGGTGCTCAAGCAGGAACCATTAACACGAGTGATCAGCCAGAATGAGGTAAGTTGACCGACCGTCCCAGTGGTCACTGTGGCATAAAACGACCCTTTGGTTTGATCGGTACGCACATCAGTCATCATCATCGACAACGCATCAGTGGCGCTTCGTTGCTGTACTACCATAATTTATTGGAAAGTGGGGAAAGAACTTGGTGCTACCCTATCACAAGCATTCCGAAGTACATGCACTTACAGACACTCATTCAAACGATTTGGATAGAAACACAGGGAAAATTCTAGAATAGTTCCGCACCGAAGGCGCGGCGATCAGCATGTTCATTGTTTATTTCCCTGAAAAGCTATATAACAAGTGATGTGGGAAGAAACCCAGAAAGTAGGAAGCCTTCTGCTGTGGCCGTGATACGAATTCGATGGGACCAATAAGGAGCGGTCGCTTAGGAGGAACGGTCGTTGTATGCGGACGCGCATTAGAGAGGTATTAATGTATTTTCCTCTTACACAAGGATTTTACTCAAAATAAAGTTGTGGAATTTAAAGGGTCCGACTCGGATACCTCTTTCCGAGGAACGTCATCATCTTCATGAAAAGCGCGTCAGCTTCCGAGGGAGGCCTGTCTTCCGCATTTGCTTCTAGAAGGTGGCTGCTGGAAAACAGATTTCAAGGTGTTTAAGCTTGTTACTGAAGTCGGAGTTACAGAAGCTGCAGCCGAGCATGATGCACGGTCAGTCCCAGTGCTTGGACCTGCGGAGAAAATATTTAAACTTGGGTGGGGTATGTCAGAAGAGGGAAAACTTTAAAGTGTAATGCCGGCGACTTCAGCAGTAGGATGTTTTCACTTCCCAGCCCTTCTGATCTCAGCAATTAAGGCCATCCGGCTGGTAACACCACGCGACGGCCGATGTGTCGTCAGATTACTGATAGTTGTACGGTTGAACGTAGAGTGGTATACTACCAGGACGTCCGGACCTAGACAGGAGTACGATTGGGATCCTCGACCAAAGCCTTTGGCTTAAAAGTCTGATCACAAGGCAGCGGGGATTGGCAGGGAATGCAAACGCACTACCATTTTCATGGAATAAGTCCCCAGCCGTGTTGCGACCACCAACCAAGGGAGCCATGAGGATGTGTTGGTAAGACCTCTAACCATTAACCAAAGTGATATTGAAGACCATGAGTGTCGCACGGACACCATCTACTATTACCCAATGGGCCATGGAGGGACACAAACCGTCACACCACGGTAAGGTCCAGTCACTTCTTGAAGGGTATGCGTGCGCTGTCGGTTGCCTGGTGGTATGGATTTCCTAAAATCAGTCAGGACTAGAGATCTCGGCGATATCCAGTGGTCATTTGATCGTACTGGAGAAGCTTTACAGACAGTGCTGAGCGCCGCTAGCTTTGCTCCTTTAACAAATTTCATGCTTCAACTATGTGCTCGCCACAAGCATAGTGTTAGTTTCCCGTACGGAGTCATTTTGTTTACTGTCCACTCTCCCCACTCTTGTTCAACTTCGTCATCGATGATATAATGAGGCGAACACTGGACGGTTTTCAAAACCCCGGTGTTCAAATTGTTGCTGGCGAGAGCCTTGTCGCTCTGGAGTACGCAGATGACATCGCCCTCAT
>NW_008752004.1:384843-403067 GCF_000715545.1 Opisthorchis viverrini | reverse complement strand
CAGGCATCTCAATCCGAGAAAACTTCCAGCATCATCGACTACAATGGCTCGGTCACGTGCTACGCATGCCAAAACACCGTCTACCGAGACCAGCGTTGTTCTCCGTGCCTCCTTCAGGATGGCGCAAATTGCGAGGTGGACAGCATATGACTTGGCAGAGTGTTTGAAGCACGTTGGTTAGATGATCGACAACCAAATGACGCAGTAAGTTTTGCTTGTATGCTGTCAAGAGTTTGAGGGAGGACATCGATGGACAAAGAACTGTGCGCGCAAATGACACTTCTCGGTTGCTCAGGCTGAGGAAGAAGGTCCGGTTGAGGTATCGCAGCTTGAGCCTTTGTCACAGCAGTCCGATCTATAAAACAGCGCAAGGATGTAGCGTTTTGTTCGGGGACTCTGTCCCTACCTTCTGGCTCGAAAGTCCGGCCCGAGAATACAGGAGGTATTAGGGTTCTTTCTGGGGACCCTACCCGTAGCCAATGACCCAACAGACCGACCCGCATGGCGGGTAAGCGAAAACAGGCTACTGCTGACACATCTTTTGTTCCTCTTTCACATATTTCTCCCTATCTCCCCACCCCATTAATAACTCTCCTTGTAGGCCTAGCACTTGGGACTGATGACTCCCCTCATCCTGCATCCGATTATGCAGGCAACATCTCATCGTCGCATGGTGCTGACATCCTCAGACATTTCGAAATTAATCTTTAAGTCTCAGTGCCCAGTTTACCTGACCGCCTTAAATATCCGCACTCTGAAGCAAGCAGGACAGCAAGCTGCTCCTGATGCGTGCTATGCCCCACAAACAAGCATTTAAAATGCAAGCACAGTGGTCGAGTTAACCACTTGCTTCCGGCTATACACATCCGGTGATCCGGAGGCTGCTGCGGCAAGATGTGCGTATAGTCCCGAGTCACCGGACAGATTTTTACTTGACTGGATACCCGTTGATAGTCGCCTGCGTGCTGTTCGTCTGGCAAAGCCTTTGAAGGAGTTTCACAAGCGAGAAGTTGATCGATGTCTGTTTGTCATGTCTGATTATGACCCAAGTGACCGTAGCTCTGACGCCGTCAAAGAAACTCTGAATGCCCCTTCGCGGCGAGCTAAAAGCTCAGATATCTTTGTGGTTGCCGGAGATCTGAAGGTAAAATTGGGCAGGCTTAGCACATTTGAGAGTTAATTAAGAGGTTGACATGGATTAGACTCTGTACGTACGGACAGTGGCGAACGATTGCTTTAGCTGCGTGCTGACCACAGGTAATTTTTATACAGTACTTACTTCCGAAATAGTCAAATTCGTCTGACCACATGGTTTCTTCCAACGGCGTTGCGGCCACGAACCCAAAATTGGTCACATTACCATCAGTTACCGATGGCGCGGATCAATAACTGTTTGCCGGTCATTTTGGAACAGACTTGTGGATTCCGACCCTCCGCTCGTCTCGAGTCGCTTATCCCTTCGTTTTTCGGGACCGCCTAAGGTGTGGACAAGGCGCCTGGGAACTGAGACGAACTTACCGAATCATCTTCTAGAGTCTCTTCCAAAGGCTATACCATCATATGTGAATTCATAATGGGACGGAGTTGCCACCTCTTTACACAGTGCTGGGAGTGCCGGTGGCACGGCACCACCAGGCGCATCCAAGCACTGGATATAAGACCGGACAGCAGCACTGCTTAGATCTCGAGGAATATCCAAGCTGGTCCCTAACATAACTTGACGCAACGAATTACCGGACGTCAGGTGAAAGTGAGCGTACGAGCCGACCATGAATTCTGGTGAACCCGAAAAGCCAAGGAAATGGAAGTTACAGAAAGCTGGGAATCTCCGAAGATTGTTTCAATTGATCCATCCGCCCAATCCCCAGAAACCACCTGTGAGCGAAGCCATCAAGGATAGGAATGGAGTGACCATCTCGAATAAAGAACTCCTCGACCCTTTGGCCCAATACTTCGAACAATAGTTATCGTGGCCACCAGCTACCATTCACCTGAAGTCCTACCTGAAGTTGACGTAGAACCCTGGACAATGAACGTGGAACCCCATAGGATCTCAGAGGTTTCATAACTACATGTGTTCTCGAAAGCGCCACCGAGCTCCTGGTCCGGACGACCTCCCACCCAAATTGTGTTAAAAGTGGGGGTGAAGTTCGCAGTCCGCACTTATTTGATCTGCTTGCCTGATATTGGGGAAAAGGGGACCGTCACAGACAACTGGGGACAGTCGGCGACAGTGCTTATTTTCAAAAAATGGCTTGTGGCGAGTGTGGTGACCACAGGCCCGACCCAAATCTGCCATCTTGTCGTGGTGGTTGGGCTACTGGAGTGCAATGGTCCTGCGGGCTATATTGGCCGGAACTCAGTTCCTTGACTGGAGTGCAATGGTCCTGTGGGCTATATTGGCCGGAACTCAGTTCCTTGAGATTCAACCAATGGCGGGAAGGCCAACGGGGAGCAGCCCGACGAACAACAGCAAGTCCCCTTACTGCGAGTAATCGTATTATAAGGCGGTCTGGAGGTAAGGAGTGTGATGCACTGGCTCCGAAAAGGGTCTCCCAAGAAAACCCTAATAGTTGCTGTCTCGCGGTTAAGACCATTGAGTCAAGCTAGGAACAGGGTCCCGGAACAAAACCCTACATCCTCCCGCAGTCTTGTGGGTCAGACTTTTGAGTCAAAGTCGCAAGGTGGGGTACCACCTTGGCAACCCTCGCGGGCCTTCCTCCACCGGCCTTCTCCCACCTTCCCTCCTCACCCACCAAACAATGCAGTGCGATCAACCTATCTGCCAACCCCCCAGCCCCTATTCCGTGTCTAAACTTTCGCCCTAAAAAATAAACAAAAGTAATAACTCACTAACCTCAAAAGATCTGATCCACGTTGCGGCTTTTAATGTCCATATTCTATGTCAAAATTGGCAACCTCGAAGCCTTGCTTTTCCTATATCTCAACGTATGCTGTGTCTCCGAACCACACATACAAGACCCCAATTCGGTCGTGCACCTCAATCCGCTAAGGGCGAGCTCAGATACTCCACATTTCACTCTTCGGGTATCGGATGAACCTGATGCAACAACTCGTGGTATCTACGGTGTGGGTTTTGCATTCAGCCCCAGGGCTGAAAGCGCCCTACTGGACTGGATCCCAGCAAACAGTTGTCCTCGCGCTGTGTGGCTGTCTGGCTCAAGTAAGATCATTGTATGTCGATGAGGTTAACGGTGTTTATTTGTCTTGTCGGCATAAACCCCAACAGAGTGCAGTTCTGAGACTGAGAAAGACTAGTCTTATCAAGATCTGTTACGACTGCTCCGGTGTTAGGTGGAATTACACACAGATTCCGCTTTACCACTCGCAGTCAGGTGATGACATGGCCCGCAAGTTCGGGACGCTTGCCGGTCCGGCATCAAACCGAGATCCCGTTGGTCGAAAGTCTGGACCTAGCAGCCCATCATGACCCAGTATCGGCCGAATACCAGCTGCCAACAGCGCATCCAGAAGGCGTCAGAATTTCCAGAAAGTTGTCGCCGTCTACACGATATATATGAAGTGCTTTGCAAGTATGCTTGACTCGGTTTTGGGCGTTGACTGTTTTGACGTAAACGCTAGCTTGGGAGGCTCAGACTAAAAACTAAGCTGAGGAATATATCATGACTACATTCGTTCAGCAAGAAGGACGGATATAGTAATCATGGTAGGTGATACAATGTCCAAGTTGGATGACTAAGTCCGGAAGAAGCACAGTTAGGTGATAAATATGGGATCGATGTTCAGCGTAGGGACAATGGGGAAAAACTGCTTCAGTTGTGTGTAGATCATCGTCTGTTCCGAACCAGCACGAACTTCCAACAAACTCTCACATCGAGTTACTTGGAGGCCACTAACCGTAAGACAGTCATGGACTCAACTGGACCATGTGGTTATCAGTTACGATAAAGAGCCTCAGTTAAGGATAGTCTTTCCTCCTGGGGTACGCAACTTGACTCTGATCATGCCATTGTGCGGGCCCGCTTATCACTCGGCTTCCCGTCAGCACTAAGCGCGTCAAAGGAGATAAGCTCCGTTCAGCTTCAGCAGCTCAAGCTTATCGACTTGACCTGGCTAGAAAGCTACTGGAAACGCACAGTCATGTGGATGACGAAGACTGCTTGGAGGTTGAATGGAGGCGAGTTAAAGAAGCTATGTTCGGTTTTCCGGACTGTTTTTCCTGGTCATCTGACTTGAATAAATGAACACTGGATATCGTCCAGATCAGCAAACCTTATTACTGCCATGGAGGCCATACCTGCAACTGGCGAATACGATGACGCACAGAGATCCCTCAAACACCGGGTAATCAGGAGCTTGAAGAATGACGGAGAACAGCGGTGGATTAGACGCTGAAGGTCCAGAAGGCTTTCACTGTAGGCAGCAGCCGCGCCCTGTTTTAACTGGTTCAATCAACCGGATGAAGCCTTCGGGTGCAATGGCAGTTAGGCACCGGAAGGGTGCTACAGCTGAACGATCAACCGGTCAGCAAAGCAATATGAAAGTGACGGAATGGCAGTTCACTCCCTCAATCGTCGTCTTGGGTGGTGGGCTGGCCACTTCCAAGAACAGATCAGCTGGTCTCCTTCAACACAACCGCTGGAATAACTCAGTAGGCCTGAATGGAGCTTTGACACCAGCTCGCCATCAACTACAGAAATCAAGCGTGTCATCAATTCTGTAACGCAACAAGGCACCTGGCACGAAGGATGTGCGCCCCGCACTCTTCAAAGAAAGCATCGACGTCTTGATGAACAGTCCGACAACCATGTTGCAGATTTGGAACGAAGACACAACACTGGTCGAATCAACCTCATTGACCGTCATCTCAGTTCTTAAAAAGGGTGCAGGAACGCCATGCGAAAACCATCGTGTTTTCACTCTGGTACCCGTCGCATCTAAGTTGCTCTCTGGTATTAGTCTGCGCAGGTTGATCGATTATCAGGAGAGATTTGTGAGAATCAAGCCGCGTTTCGCACCGCCCGAGGATGAATCGGCCACATCTTAACCTTGAGACAGATTATTGAACAGCGCCACTTCTCCAGACGTCCGAAGTTGGTCGTTTTTCTTGACCGGAAAACTTCTTGTGATTCTGTCTATCGTCAGAAACTTTGACAGTGTCTGGCGATCAAAGATGTCCGTTTCAAATTCGTCCCTCATGAGAGTGCTGTATGTGAACTCCCGTGGGCACACACGAGTACATGGCAAGCTTTCGCCTGAATTCACCAGCTCTAGTGAAGCAGTGTTGCCAGATGTTGCTGTCTTTGATGATGATGAAAGCAGTGCTACTCTTTTCCCACATTTTCTCTTCACCCTTGTTATTTATGTGATGCTTGAGGTTTCTCTGCCTGTCTGTGAAACCTCGGGGGTCGAAATGCTCCCAAGATGTTCGCTCACAGATATGAGTATGCAGACGATATTACTCTCCTTGGTTCAGATCCTTCCCAAATTCAGGCGATTTTGAACAGCCAAAATAAGTCCACCGCAGGGTTATGGATGCACTTCAATCCTGCAAAATGTAAAGTGCTGCTACAAGATTGGGTGGGATTAAACCCAAACATCATGCTTGTAGAAGAGCTAATTGACGTGGTAGATGAATTTGTCCACCTGGGTAGTTGTGTAAGTTCTGGTGGGCCAGCTAAAGATGAGATTAATTCTCAAATCTGGAAGGCCGGGACAGCTTTTGCCGACCTCGGACATCTATGGCGGAGACGTGACGTCAGGGCAGAATTTACATTGCGGCAATGTGATCTATACTGCATCACAGATCAGACACATGGCCTAAACACGCAGAGCATATACGAAAAATGTCAGCGTTTGACAGCGGCATCTCCAAAGCATCGGTCGGGTCTGGTGATTGATAATGTTGAAGAGAGCGGAATGGCTCAGTAATTATAGTGCGAATTTACTGAGTGGAAGGTCCGTGGTTCGAACCCAACCTCTGTATCTCGACTTTTCATGTCCAGGCTTGGGCAGCTTGACAGTACCTACCCCTCGTGCTTATTTCGGGCGGTACGACAGCTGGGTACCGAGTGTTACAGCTAAACGCTTCTTTCTTCCTTAATGCTAAGGTACGCTAGATGGTCTTAGGAAGAAGAAACTCTCCCGTGGTAGATAAATTGCTCGCACTTTATACGTTCGCATCCAGAAGACCATCTGCCCAGCGGCGCTCCTTTCGCGCAGTCTCGTACCGAATGGAAGAGACCCAGAGGTAGGCAGTGTACAACCTGGAAACGAAGTATGAAAACACTAACCAGTAAAATCAGTCGTCTCTCTAGGTGGGGACCCCGGGAATGAACTCCCTAACGGCTAATGACGTTACCAGAGATGGCCTAATGGCGCAGTGGCTCTCGTGCACCGAAGCCATCGTCTTTAATTCGTAGGTATCCAGTTCCCGAACTAACTGAACATGCCGTCGCCTCCAAGGCTTATATCACATTCTCCCACTTTCCGGTGATCGAAACTGTAGTAGCTGGAACCAATTTGCTTATGGTTTACGGTTTATAGCTGAGATAATGAATGTGAATTGCACGTATCCCGGTTGGCTGGTGAAAGCCGAAGTCACTTTCCGAACTTAAAAGGCTAGGGTAGCGTTTGCCAATATTTATGACAACTACGTGACATCAGCTTGACTTGCTGGTTATGGGAGGGGGCCATTTGCTCTTTAGAGCCCTCGATAACCGACCTCGTATTAGATGCAGAAGACTCAGAGGTGGAAAGCCAAGACTTGGTAACAAAGTATGAAAGTCCTCACCAGTCAACTGAGTCACTTTGATAACTGCCGTCCCAGTGGATTCGGGCCGTGCGCGAGACAAACCAATAGCCAGTGACCCTGCCAGATCATCCTCATCATCATCATCATCATCATCATCAAAGTCAGCAGCATCAGTGTTGGCACGAATGCTTCATTACCGTACAACCATAAGGTTCCTCTAGTTGTATGAATATATATGATTATATTAAAAGCCGTAGAGTGAAAAGAAGAGAAAAAGGGTGGTGAGGGAGAGGAGCTAGGGCTAGCCTGTGTCACGAACTTTGATTCACCTACACCCCCAACCGCTCAGTCAGACACTCTGAAAGGAAACTAACACCACGAACGCCACTGACATCTATTAGCCGCCATTTCTTGCAACATCTCCTGCCAAGCATAAACAGGGTCGCAGGGACCCCATCCTGGAAGGCCTACAACACCAA
Source organism: Opisthorchis viverrini (assembly GCF_000715545.1). Lineage (NCBI taxonomy): Eukaryota > Metazoa > Platyhelminthes > Trematoda > Opisthorchiida > Opisthorchiidae > Opisthorchis > Opisthorchis viverrini. Next base: position 395,852 of record NW_008752004.1, on the reverse strand, counting down.
CGACAACCAAACTCTTCCTGATCTCTTTCACGCAAAGTCATGTTTTGTCCACCTCGCGGTGGGCGCAATCTTGAGTGAGGCGCGGAGAACAACACTCATCTTGGTCGACGGCGTTTCGGCATGCGTAGCACATGACCGACCCATCGTGGTCGATGACGCTGGACGTTTTCTCGGAATGAAGTTCCTTCAGCACAACCAAACACCCGTTTTCTAATCACCTCGTTTCAAACGTATCCTGCCGGATCAGGCTGTCATCATCATCAACAGCATGACGTCGGTGTTCAACACCAATACTTCGCTGCCATGTCGCGCACCCAGTGGCTGTCCTGTATCAAAGATGTCGTCTTCACTGCGTGGCTCTCACTTCCTGTAATACTGGTCGTCAATAGACCTTTTACGTAATTACCTCAACGAATGGCTCTCTTTCTCTTTTCCTCCACCTCGGTGAAGCTGTAGCAGCTTCGGGGCACGGCTTTTGACCTGAATGACTCCAGTAAAAACCAGGCGGTACAGTGTAATAATAATCGAGAGCTGATAGCAGATCACTTGAAAAGAAGCGGTGAGCGTAATATTCCGGCCGACAACTCCGACGATCAGATGAGAAATCAAAAGATATCGACATCGTGTCCTTACTGTACTAGTTGCGAACCGCACAGCGAAGTAAATAATGTCCATCGCCTCGAAGATAGCGAAGCTCTGGGAGATGAGTGTCCTCCATGAGTGATTATTACCCCTCCGTAATCCTTACACTTTTATATTCTGTTCCATCTAGGGAGCAGAATCTGCCCGCGCACAAAGGTTCCCACATTTAAGGTAATAAACCACCCAGTCATCACTTGAATCTGGCTGCTACGCATACAGTAAACTAGGAAACCCAAGGTTCTACAGCACCGTTACCTAAGACACGTTCTGGACATTGGAGAACTATATGACAGCAGTTAGAAAACGCTGCTTCAGCATTCAACGTCTCAGGCAACTACTGCGGCAGCGACAACTTCAAGGTCTCGGTTACGTTGTTCGAAAGCCCGAAGACGAACTTTGCAAACTTGCACTGGCTCCTTCACTATGTGAGGGTAAAACTGCCGTCTTGAACGGTAGCTGAAGACCTGGGTTAGTACAGTAGGACAAATGGTGGTTCGGTGTCATTACATTGCTGGGACCGGGTCTCAATCTGGAAGACCTAGCCCGTGATCACAGCCGTCCGTGGACAAGGCACGGGATGTCTGAGAAGTCGTCATGCTGTTACAGGAATCAGTCACTCCAGAGTAAGATGATTTCATTGTGATCTTTTCCCATTGTCCTTCAAGGCCTCTGTCCTACGGGACCCTCCAATTCGATCCGGTCCAGCACGTCACCGAGCCTGCCTGAATAGTTGTTGGTCAGTCAGCCACGCACCCTCGATATTGTACCAAGGAACCAACAAGAATGGCTATTGTACAGTTTCACCTCTGTGGACACCATAACCCCCTACACGCAACCAGAGTATCTGCCACCGCAACTCCTGGCTGGCGAATCCCAGCAGTCTAAGAATGGCTGCAAGCAACCTAGACGAGAACATTTCATCACACTTGAACCCAAATAGTGCACAACCCCCCGACAGTTGAGAGAAGAGTGTTTCAGCCTCCAGGAGGGCTCTCCAAAAGATCTTGAATAAAAAAATGCACAGCAATGCCACGACAAACCCAGTATGGCTGAAAAATCCCAAGTTCGTGGCGGTGGACATTCTTCGAAACTTTATGAATACCGCACTTAATGAGGACGGCATCACATTCAAACCTCCAGTCCATCAAGACTCCTTGGTTTACTTCACACGGACTGCGCTGGTTAGCTGGCACCCTTGATCTCCGCTGGGGATCGAAATTAACCGTACTGAAACCTTAAGGACCTGAGTCGAGTTCCTGTCCAGATCTAATTGATTTGCACTCTACCGCTCAAAACGGTGGGTGGGCATATCGCACATGTATATTTCAGCTCTCCCTTCAAACCGAATTCCTTTCACTCAACCGGGAAATGTATGCCTGCAAGCCTAAACACATGGTGAACTATTGATTAACCTGCTTGAAACTAGTCGTCTGAAGCAGCACGGAAGACTCTGAACCGGGCTTCCGAACTCTACGTTGGCGGACTTAACTTTATCACTCTTATCCATCACGATTTCTAGAAGATGAATTCTTTTGCTCCAACTCTGCTTATACCCATAGAAATGATTCAATTGCTTTTAGCAAGGCCCACATGAACGGATCTGGAAATGTTTGGGAGTACGCTCTCCCTTCGTAGACTGAATTTCTGGGAAGTTGTACTATGTGAGTGGAAGTGAACATTATTGATTCCTGATCTGTTTTCATGGCGCATACTTCAATAGTAAATGCTGACGCTTGACTTTCATAGAAACAGGGGGGAAAGTCCTAATGGAGGGCCCAAAGGGAGAATACGTGGACAAAAGTGTCATTGGAGAAAACGACTACAAACAAAACGCCTACATCGCAAAAGAGAAACAGGATCAACAAAACTTAGCAAAATATTGGAACAGGACATAACCAGTGGGATCGGCTAGGCATCCCCTTTGATCACTCAACCAAAACACACCATACGACAGACGAACTTTGGCCACGTAGTCTGGGCATAAAATAAGCTCCATGGAACCAGCCTAGTGTAGTCTTGTGAGCACCATAGCCATATTCAACGAAAAGCACAGAGGCCAACCAGGAAAACGTGAAAATGCTGCAGGAACCAGTTTGGCAGTCCATCCATGTAAGCGAAGTGGCTTGTACCTAACCGTGACGCTCGGGTTTTGCGGGAACCGGGAAGTTACCCATGTGACGAAGCACAAAAGATCCACCACTAGAAAGCGGATGGTTGTTGACTTACTACATGAAACAATCGGCAAAATTGAAGTGAAGGGCGACTGCTATCCGAAATAGGGGACCACCAGTTCTAACTGATTCTACGGTGGAACTCGTACTGGAAGGTCCCTATTCTCGTCAACTCTTCACAAGACTATCCTTTTCTATTTTCTCAAATTTCTCAAAAACTGTTTTTTTAAGACGGCTGCCAAAAACGTGCCAAGACTGTTTTGTCTTTCAATGCAAATCTGGCACTGTCTCAGATGCTCACATTTTTCGTTGGAATAAAAGTCCAGGAATGTTTTTTACTCGTTTTCCTCGTGTTGCAAACATCACCGTACGTTCACCGTGGCTGTGCTCCGTATACACCCGCAATAAAAATAAAAATGTAGATGCGAGACCCCATGGTTGAGGTCCAGAGTGAGAAATTGGTACACATGGAACTAATACTAGAACGTTGACAAGTCGTCATTTTATGACTTGATTGCGTATGCAGACGTTACATGACGCATTCGAGACGTACCAATATAACGCCGGCCGTGATCAACTTTACTGAGCTGTCGCTGAGTTGAGTTAGAATGTTCGTTTGGTTCCACCTCACAATCAGATGGGTCCCTGACGTCGTTTTCCTGTTTGAGGTTACCTTTATTTTTCAGCTTTTTACGGCGCATTGTCCGATCGCCACCCGAATCGTTTGACTCCTCCGTGAAATCCAGACTCGGGTCAGGTGCATTGAAGTCCTTCGGACTCTGGGTAGCCTCGGTGCCAATAATTTCTTCCCTGACCCCGAGGAGATCATTTGGATCCATCAGGAAAAGATCGCCATACGGATCCCTACCGACGAAACCAGGTGGGGTGTTGTCAAAACCGATTTCTGAGAGTTCACTTGGTAAGGGTTCGGAGTTGGTGTCAAAAGTGTCGACCTTGAGAAGCGCTTCGTCGTCTTCAAAATATTCTTGCTTAACCCCATTATCATTCAGCAAAACCCCAGACATGACTAGCGCCGCTTCATCGAAGATAGCCACCGGCAGAACTATTCTTATCCAATCAAAAACGCCGCCGAACTCGATACTCGCAAGTTAAGTGAATTAAAACGAGTTCAAGACATGCTCACAGAACTACGGGTTAATCCACAAAATCGGGGCTTATGATCAGTCTTTCAGGGTAGTCTTCCTTCTCGTTTCTCAGAGTCTTCGGCTTTCTTGGAAGGCACAGGCGGAGAGAAGTGTAGCACCGCTAATTCGGTTCACAGTCCCGAGCAAGCGGCTTATCAACATCCGCAGGTGAGTTTAACTGGATCCTAGATTCATTGTGGATAACTATCAGAAGAAGGTTATTCCATCAAAGCACTTCCCGAAATACTGAAGACTGTTGGCCAATAAAAGAGCGCACCCCAATCAGAAAATTATAATCCGATCTTGGCCATGTATTGATGGGGTAAATGGTGAAAAACCTTTCGGCTAAATATGTTCAAACAACGCGTAATTAACTCGACAATCACGTCAACTTGCACACCCATTTGGCTGTCATGTAAGACTCGTCTGAATACTGGCCGGGACTCTCTTTTGTGGTACTGTTCAAAAGAATCTGCTGCACAAAGCCCACTCAGTGTTTCAGTTGGTACGGGGACTGCGTCTACCTGATGGGCCACGAGAGTATCAAAAGGGTGGTGGGCTACAGGACAGCTTTCAGCGGCCCCATGGGTAGTTTCCATCGTGAAAGAGTGCATGTGTATCAAGTATCTCCGAAAACATCAACATTCAGTGGGAGAGTTCAAGCATCTTCAGGCGCTCCACATAATCAACTTATTTGGACCCACAAAACAGCGTTCTAACAAATCGCTCAACACACTGAGAGAGGACTACGTCCATCCTATGTTCTAAATAGACAATGTGATCAGCTCTTTAGAGTGGCAGTCCCGCGCGGGCTCCATTAAGTGTCCGAAAGTTCAAGTAGTAAGACGGACATTGTGCTGAATAATCCGAGGAACAGCAGATGAATTTCGGCTTGCTTTTCTTGCAGGAGTAGGATTATGTCTAGAAATGGCCCAATATCCAAGTACCTTGACGCTCAGCTCCGTTCTGATTCGTTCTCAGCAGGCACGAAAAAGGCCTTTTCTGGGTCTTCTTCATCGTCAAATGAATAGGCACCCATCCGGCGACCACTGCCTCTCGGCGTCACCATTTATCTATCTGCTCTGTGGTTTGAACCCTACAGTCTCAGGTCACCGGCAAGAGGCTTACATATGCTTGGATGCCATCGGACAGGCAATTGGGATTAAATAATGACGAAGAACAGCCCTTGAAGGGCCCCAATGGGACCCGGAAGCGCACATCGATACTCACAGGGTTCCACTTTAAACGGACGCTTTATTCCATCCTAGAACATCTCTTGTATCCCGTAAGACTCGAGAATACGGAGCCTTGATGCGTGTGGAAGTCAACTCAATGCTTTGTTAAGTCGAAAAATACGAGTTTTCAAAAGAGTCCTTCGTCTTAAGCTCTTGGTAAACTGTCTCGGACCGCGGGCAGGTTTATCACATCGGAATTTTTTGAGAGGAATCATCGTTGCGCCTGACAAGTCAACTTGTTTTTCCTGAGGTAAGTTACGATGGCCCTGCTCGGAATACTTGTCACCAACTTGCGTGGTCGATGCTAGTTGATCTGTTAGCGGGCTACAGGTGGACACAATCTTATGGTTTGGAGGGACGAACGGTTCCCTCCGATGAGGAGGAGGGTCGCCTCCAAGACGAACCGCTGAAACACCGGCTATAAACGTTTGAACACGCTGGACCGTATTTCATTGATGGTTATCGCATATGCTTCGATTGGCCTCCCTGTGAGATGGCATATCCTTTGCAAAGTTATACCAACATCCCACTCTGTAAACACCTCAGTGGCCAACTTCGGTTTGCGTTTCCACCTCGCCAAGATCTGGCGTGGTTAGATTGCTGCGGCAAAACAGGTTGCGCTGTGTTTTATACGGCCTGTAGTACCACTACCGTATCGTTTTGGGTTCTCCGTATCTGTCCCTAAAAAGGCGGGTGTCTGAATTCCGCGACTGTTCATGCGCCTAAAGAACACGTTTTTTCTTCCGCGTGAGGCCTGACATCCTTGTCCGACTCAGTTTTAGTTCCACAACCGGCTTCATTATTGAACTTCGTGCTCATTGTCCCGGTTTTCACTGTTCTCACAACTGCGGTGAATTCTCACGTAATAAGCATGTCTCATTGGTTGTACCTTCCCTCCGTCGTGCTGTTTCCTGCTGTATCCAGGTATCGACAGATACTGCCAAAGGCGAAGCTAGGGGAAAGCGCGGAAAACGTATAAGATTAGCGAAGTCCATTGAGTGTGAGATGATATCAGATAGGTTAATGAGCATTGATAGAGAGGAAAAAACCCGTCTATTACAATTAGGGTGGTGAGATAGGATAGGGATGAATTCGCACCTGGTAGACTAGCGATCCCGAAGGGGTTGAGTGTGCCAATATATGGTATTACGGTACAAAATGTCTACAGCCAACCGCTATAAGCACTCTTAGAGGTTTGATCAGAGAAATAGAACGTGTGAGGCATGATAAGAGCGTGCTTCCGGGTTGATGGACTAAAAACAGTCACCGGTCCCTGAAGCACTGCTATCAGCCTCAAGATGACAAGCGGTGCGTTAAGAAAGAAGAATCTTTGGGCGAAGTCTTGCATGCCAGTAGCGGATGATCAGGAATCTCGCTTATATATATAGTGTCCACTCGTGGTAGTAGTATGTAGGTGCGCGAGTTTGTATGGCTGACGAAGTGGGATTTGGTGCGGTACAACCCCTATTATGACGGGGGCAGCTAGAGCTCCAAACGTCCATGTAGGCTGTTAGCATTATAGAGCCTTCCGGCTACCACACCTGTTTTTTACGGACTTTTTCACAGGCGAAATGCATTTGTTTTCTCTTTCACCATCCGTATTTTAAAGTATTGCCAGTTAAATGACACAATCGCGACAAATCTAGCCAAGCAAAAGCAGAAAAGAAAAATGCACATTCCCTGATTCCCTGAATTGAAGGCCATGTTCAAAACACCGTCGATGGCTGAAACACCCGTGCTACTGCAGGGGCTGTTCAAAAACCGAAGTATGCCGGGTCATTGATGGCACGGCACTGCCATACCCAGTTTGACAACACGGCTATTCCCCTCCTACACTCGGCCATGCCATTTCGCCCACTCGTTCCGTTAACCGCAAATACGAACAAGATTCCTACCGGGCCCCAGCCGCATGCGTGACATGTCCATTTAAATCTGCTGAAGCTTACGCTCAAATTTAACCATTTCTTTGTGTCTGTGCTTCCCGCAAAATCACTGACTTTCGAAACAGTTCGCGTTCCGGCCCGTGTTTTGTCATCATCTCATTCGCCCAAGGAAATATTATGCCAGACTCCACGACAGCGACACCGGTGAGTCTATACAATTTCGCTATACACCACATTTCTGAGGCTGCCGTTACCACTTATCGGTTTTGTTATCCCTCCATTTCGTCATCCGCATTTACGCTTTGTGTGACCTTAGCCATGGGCCCAACCGTCCAAGCCTACGGTTTTTCAGTGGTAGTTTAGGTTCTCGTTCAACTTAAGTGGCTGGATGACCTCAACTCTGCTGCTCCACCAGTTCTGTTATGCTGATCCCACATTTTTTACCGCTTAAGGTTTTCTTGTCATGTGTAAGGCAGAAAGCCTCTGTTTTGCCCTCCCTCACTTTGTTTTTCGCCCACCAACTTCAAATCTAACGATCTAATCTTGCTCGATATTCTCCCCGAAAAACGCATGGTGACTTTTCCTCCATGCCCGGCAGGTTTAGTGCTGGCTACGTCTACATCGGATAATGCCCACCACCTATGACGCCGACATTTTTCCTAAACCCCCTGTATCCTGTACCCCCTGAATCACGCCAGTCATGCTTTTATTCTGACTTTGACATTTACCATGCTCAACAGTATGCCACGCACAAGTTTGGAAGAAACATTATTATTATTATTACAAGACCGCACCATGATGCAACGCAACAGGGAGATCCTCTTTGCAGGACGTACCGACCACTACACGAGCCTTTTATCCCTCGTGAATGTTACAAGATCTGCAAGATGGAATGCGACCAAGCAGTCGTAATTTCAGCTGGTGCATCAATAAAGTACTCTAGCTGCCAGTTATTTTGTCCGGCCGAAGGAAAGCCAGGCAGGTAAAACTGCTCGGTCACTCTGAAGAAGCAAGCGACAAACAGCCGCTGGGAAAGGCAGGTCGCCGAGGCCAAGAAGGTGACAGCTACCATTAAGAAATTGGGGACACAACGGAGATGCCCAGAGCGTGTGAACCATGGCTAAACGATGACGGGGCGTGAGCTATCAAACTAAGCAGACTCACGACGCAATTTTATGGGCGGTGTGCCTGATGGGCTGTGTGGCGTACAGGGCGTTCTCAGGTATGAAAAACACTTACTTTTGTTTGGTTTAAATTGGTCAGGGCTGGGCTATGGCGCAATTTTATGGGCGAATGTGCCTGATGGGCTGTTTGGCGTACAGGGCGTTCTCAGGTATGAGAAACGCTTACTTTTGTTTGGTTTAAATTGGTCAGGGCTGGGCTAGATAAAGTACCACTCATTAAGAGGAGCGGACCATCTAGTCCAAAGCAGACCCATCTGAAAAGAACCTTGTACCTCGGGAGGAAGCCGGCCAATTGATAGAGCATGCTCTAATCAAGCAAGCACTGAGAGTAATTGTTGTTTCAGGCAAATCAGAGGGGTAGCAATATACATTAGGTGTGGTTATTTTTTGTCAGCTTTGTTCACACTCGTCTCCTGAATGTCCTCTGCCCAACCATTCCGTGCCGCTGATGTGTGTTAGGTGTGTCAGTGTCAGTTATGTACTCACCCTGATACATTGCACACGTGCTCCTAGCTCAGCCATACATGGCTCTCGTTGGGAAGATTGAACATTGTGGATGTTCTTTTTGTCGGGAAACTGCAACTCTTCGAGCAACAAATAATGCACTCAGGTAGGCCATAAAGCAAGGCTTCACTTCAGAAAATAAGTCAACTCCTCCCATCAAAAACATGCATTTACTTTTATCACGAGTTGCCATATAAGAAGTCCGTTGATGAGAGTAGGTGCGGCTAAATTAAACCAAATAACTTACCACAGCTCTGACGTTTGCAAGCTGAGCAAACGTTGTTCCTTAGTTTCAAGCGGTGTCCAACTGTAAAACGGCCTGATTCACCTCAAACAGAAGCATCTATCGGTTTTTAGGCAGATGCATTTGTTTAACTTACCAGCATTCGCACCGGAGTTGGCTTTCACAACTTCAACACATTGTTCACCGCTGACCCTGGCGACCCTGTCACTTGCTCGCATTTGGTTGACAAGTTACGGGCGTACGTACGCTTGAAAATAAGTCCCTTTTTCATGAAGGAAACTACTCACAAGTTTGCTGAATACTCTTCGACAACCCACCACAGAATTTGCTCTTCTTGGGACTCATCAGATATGGTTCTGTTTCATAGTGCTCGTACCATCGTTATTTGTCATCAGACTGCCTAAAGGCATCTAGGCTTTTGCCTCCAAACCTGGGATGCCATGCGTATACCTAAGTTACGAATCAAGGTTCTTTCAGACAATGATGATAAACTGAACCGTTAATTTATGATATTCTACAACTGAATGTGCTGCAAACAGGCCGCTTCTTTCTAAGTACCGAAACAAGCATATGCACATGTGCCAACTGACTGAAGGATGGAGTTCGATGATCTCTTTACACGGCGTTGTGCTGTCTGTGTTCAACCACTTCATATTATATGCGTGAACGGTGACCTGGTGCGACTGGGTGCATGTGTGCCTGTCCCGCTCTTATTTGTGGGAGAAAACATCAAGAAATCGAGACAAATGACGAAAATCTGTCACGCTCTTATTTGTGGGAGAAAACATTTCGGTGGTCATACGCTTATTATGTAGTTTACATCAAGAAATCGAGACAAATGACGAAAATTTCCCATGAAGTTCCATGGAGAGGTAAAAAATCGTTGAAAATCAAGGGACAAAAGGCAACAGAAGCAAAATGGCCGGCACCAAGATTCACCAGTATGATTTTTCCTTTGCCTGGTACTGTCTTGCATGAAATATTTTGTCCCGCGTTCTATTAGGTTAATTTGGAGGCAACCGTCGCTGGTTTATAACAGACCTGTGGAATGGACGTTTCTCAAATATTCAAAATGGAAGCGCATAGGCATTTTCCCCACATTGTGATATTTCACTCGTTTTTAAAATGACGTCTAAGGACAAGTGAATATGGTTGTTCGTGAGATAATTGTTTTCTAAAAATGTGATAGGCAGCTTTTTAGTTCATAATCGAAAAGTTTTTTGGTTCGTTAAAAAGTTTTTATAGCTGCGTGGTTAAACTTGAGGTGTAACTTTCGGCTGGGAAATTGTCAGATTTTCCCGGTTGTAATTGATCCCAACTTTTGTTTGCAATATTTCGTACCTGATTACGTTGCGCTAAACTTGTCTTTTGCTTTATTTGGAGTTACTTTCGGGAAAACAAAATGCGTTTTGATAGTACTCGTAATGCATAACCGAGAGCCATCTTGTTCGTTTATTAAATTAGTTTACTAAACTTTTTAGAAATGGGTCCAATTTCAGAAATAAAGATGATCGTTCAGCTGGATGACGCGACTTTCACTTTTTTGGACAACACGTATTACCTCTTTTCGGGAAATGGGTTGGTGGAAAGTCGTCCCTCCGACAGCTATCCACGTTGCGTTTTGGACCGAAATCAAACTAAAAGTAGATGCTGTTGGTACTTAGTGTAGGGTTTGCAACCGTCGGAGAAAAATTGTTCGACACAGCAGCTCTCTAAAATGAGAAAAACTGCTACCTAATAAAGATATGCAGTCTGAGCTTGAAAATCTTCTTATTATGTCTCCATCATGTGGTAGCGGGGTAAACGGTGAAAAATTGTCGACCGAGCCCTGATTACACAGGGCATCGGTAAGTATTAGGCCTCTTCAGAGGCGATGATACTCCAAAAAACTAGGACAGGCACCGCGATACAAGATTCATAATCAGTAGATTCAAGTCCAGTAACCGTTTTCGTCGGAATTCCTCACCGAGATTTCCGTTTTTCTAACCCCGTGAGTAGACA
>NW_008752004.1:381228-384255 GCF_000715545.1 Opisthorchis viverrini | reverse complement strand
TTTGTGATAGAATATCCCACGTCAGAAAGCTCTCCACACCCTTGCGTGAAATGGCGGTTTAACACATGAACATTTAGCTGCCATGCAGTGAGCGGTCTTCATCTTTGTAGATTGACATAAAAATCGCTTCCATCCAATTAGAGGGAAGGCTACATACGTGGAAGGTACGACAAACCACTTAGTAGGAATGCTTCGCCAGCGAAAGTTATGTTTCTTCTAACATTCATCTGGTCCAAAGCGTTGAAGGGACTTTTCTTGTGCAAAAGTTAGCAAACGCAATTTGCCGTTAAATCTAGGTGTTTAGCGGTGGCTATCAGTTTAGTCGTGATGAAGTTGCTGTGGCAGAATACATGCTTGTATAATATTCTCTGTGATTCTCGTGAATTTCCCAAAAAATGGTCATGTACGTCTTCCTTACTGAAGTTAAGTACAGTTTCGGTTGGTCCAGGAACAAGCGCATCTTTTGGAATTCTTCATGGAAGAACTTTAGATCTGCAACTCAGGTCTCAGGGTTCTTGCCCAGTAGCAGATGAAATCAAGTAGGTAGGCCCTAGTGAAATTTAAATCAACATTTAAGAAACCAAATGACTTTCCTTGGTGACAACCAATCCCATCAAGAACAGCTGTTAGAATACGCGGTATCTGGTAGATGCGACGGCACTTCGGATGTAAACATCCTGCTGAACTACTTCGGTCAGCGTCGATGCAAAACGTCCACCAGATTGGGTGCGTTAGATTCCCGTTCAAAGGGACTTGAGAGTGTTACAATCTCTTATTTGAAAGGAGCGCGTAAAGCGGTAACCCGAGGAAAGTAGCCAAAAGTTCTGTACGAGAAATTGGTCATCTTTCGTGGCTTTGAAGGACAATGGTAGACAACGCCGAGAAGAAAAGTATCGGTTCCAATCAGCAGGGTTGAAATTTACACCCAATCACAAAAACGTGGAGGAATGGTTTGCGATACGGCAGCGCTGCATTTAAATATAAAACAACCCCACTTGCTCACCCGCGTCTTGAGTCAGTTAGTAAAATGGGGTGTCAGTCGAGACCTCTACGTGAGAGATCTTGGATCTGAGCCAGGTTTCTGTGAGGGCGATCATAATAACAATACTAATGTTTATTCCTAACCTGTGGGTAGCATACCGTCAGTTATGATCATACTGTTACAGTCAGAATGATCGCATGACTGGCGGAAATTGTGGACACAGGAATGGGTTTAGGAAAACGGACAGCGTCATATGGGTGGACACTACCCGATATAGGCGCGGTCACCACTAAACCGGCACGGGCGGGGAAGCACAGTTGCTGAGGCAGGCTGCCTGTTTAATGTCACGAAGTATGCACTTCAACATTATTTCTGCTGCATCAAAAGTTGGACAGTGGAGACATGTGCCACAGGAGAGATTGGCATGTTTGATAGCTATTTATGCCAAAGGCTTTAAGGGGGACTCTTTAGCGTGCTTGTCCGCGTGCTGCTCTTCATTTGCAGGTTTTTCGCACCTGATATTCCGGTTTGTGCAGGCCTTTAGACTTTGGGGGACGTAGATTTTCACAATGGTTGAAAATTTCGGTAGCCGCTACTTTCAAGTCGTGCAATAACAGCTTTTTAAATACTGAGTCTGCTCTTGCCCAGGAATTTGGGGTGAACTTCGCTTCCCGGTCCTTATGGCGTGCTCGAGTTCCTGTCTAGTCGCTTGTGCCTTTGATGTCACCACCAACGAGTAGTTTCTTCAGTGGTTATGCAAAAGGACTCGTCTCCGCACAGGACTGAACCTTGAATTTAACAAAAAGGCATTCGACAGTCGAAGTTCACGTAGCTTATTTGACCACTGCTGCACCCTTGTACTTTATTAGAAGAATGATCGTAGACAATCCTATTGTACATTGGGCGATGTCTTCCCAAAGCTTGCTTCATGATCGAAGATGTCGTTTGTGCTCGAGGGACATGCGCTAGCAGAGTAGAAATTGCGTTCCCAGTAGCTGAGGTTGCTTCGACATGCTTTTAAGAGTACATAAGTAACTCGTAGCTGACATTGGGTTGGCCATAAGTTTGGCGTCGGCTGAACTGTCGCCCAGCAATTGCTTATTTTGCGCCTCAACTTTAGGACTGAAAGAGCTAAGGTTTTAGTCATGAGAATGCTGTCTCTGGTTATAGGCTTGATGTTGAGTAGGTTTTCTGATACTGACGGTGATCTCCAAGGTCCTTAATACGACGGTCGGAAGGACGCGTGACTAGAAGCCTAAGATTTTGCTTGCCTCTCTTCCAGCTTAGCCATCCTGCGCGAAGTGATTCGTATTCAGGCTCTGTCGCGAGACCAAGAAGAAGCGGCTGTGCCAGTTTTGCTGCGTGATGTACATGTATTAGCGACCTGCCCCCATCCAACCTATCCCCTGTACCTAACTTTCCTACATCAGTGCAACCAGTGATTTGCCAACTTTCAGATTAAACCACATTTTTGAGGCAGAACTCGCTATGTGCTCCCAATTTGAATCCTCTAATCTCCATCTCCGCTTTTGCTCGTTGTGACTCCAGCCATTTACCTAATCACCCAAAGTCACTCATGGCCAGCTTTAGTTCATGCCAGCTGGTTATGTCTTTGAACTAGTCGGGCCTCATTCACATTGTTCCCAAAATGTTGGGAAAGAAACCTACTATTACTATTCCATCGGATATTCCCCACTGTTCATGACATTGTTCTCCTTTTGTGCAGTCCGCAGCCGCAAAAATCACCCAGTCATGCTTCATTCTGATAGTAAAACTGTGATCATACCAGACGGTGTGCCACCCACAAGTTGGGAATAAACATTGTTATTAGCGGATATACACTCGTCTACGAACTAATTTGATTCTTTCGAGAGACTCACCTGGAACCCAGCTGAATCTCTCGCTCATGCTGTTCTCAGGCAACTGAATGTGCTGCACCAGGCCGCCTCATGTTTCAGTCGCTACGATATTTGAAATATCGCGATACATGTATATATTTGTAATGTACTACTCATAAGGTTGCTGAAAATCCATCGACAGCCCAC
>NW_008752004.1:379555-381007 GCF_000715545.1 Opisthorchis viverrini | reverse complement strand
GTAGGGCGAAACCGGTCGTGGGCTGTTGACGGATTTTCAGCAACCTTATGAGTAGTACATTACAAACATTATTATTATTTTTATCATTATTATTCTGGAGAATGACCTCCAGATGATCGTCCTGTTCCACTCCATCCGCCTATCCACTAAAGAAACCGTGGTTTCCTCTACTAGTTCATCTGAGGGCTGAATAACTTTCGTAGCCAGTGAAACCGGAATCGATAGAGCAAGACAACCGTTCATGGAGGAAAGTTCGTTATCAAATTTCTTACATACCGCTTAATTCTTTCCGTTTGAGACGTTTCTTTAAAAGGAAGAGTTTGTTAAAATGCAACATTAGCACTGGTCTGTTCGACTTTGCAAAGGAGGACTTGGCTTTATTTCCTCAAGCCGTCTTGTTTGTTGCATGAAAGTGGGATGGAGGGTTAGGTCAAGAGAGTTGATAATTGGCTCATTCGTTTCTTCTACAAACGTGTGCATTTTGAGCACTATTAAGTCTAGCAAGCGTGACACCGTATTTCACTTCTCAAATTCAACGGACATCCATTTCATTCACATCTGTTTTGGTTCACCGATTACCGCAGAGAAAAGTAGCATGTAATGATCTAGCACGTGTAGTGGTCTGGTTATCAAATAAGTTCGTTTACCAGGAGTGTGGCAAAGAAATATAAATAATGACGCTAGGTTGGATATACAATAATAAATAATTCAGATGAGACAGTTCACCAAAAATTGTTCTCTTTAAAATAGCTCGTCGTTGGTCCAGGTCAGCGAATAAACAATGATCCAATTATGGTGGTCCAGGGTGTCGTCTTCTGAACAGTTCCCCCATATAATGGATTCCGGAGATGGCCTGAAACGTTTTGATTCCAGAGTTAGCACATGAGACACGCGAATGGCCGTTGCAGGCGCGAGCAAAATCAGAAGAGGGAGTCGAAGCACGTGACCACGCTCGTATTCTGTGAAATTGTACAAGTGCGTGTTCTTGTGGTTTTTCGTATTCAAACAAAAAACGATCATGCAATTGATGAAATACGTAGTGTTATAATGGAAGCAAAATAAAGGTACAAAACGCCACTCGCGTTGCAGGAACTGATTGTAATACAACACAGGTTCTCACGCACAGTTAATGTGTGAGTCGAAAATTTGACTCTGCCGTGCAGACTTCTCAGGAATGCGCACCTTTCTTGAACAAGTCGCATTGGGACCAGCTCCAGTGGAAGAACTATACAGGCCTATTGTCCAAAAGGTTCACAAGTTTGACGCGATGTTCGTCCCAAAAAAAACCAGCACGCGCTCGGATGAACCGCAGACTGCCAAAATGATTCAGCGACTTCTGGAAAAATGGTCCCAATTATTTTTCAAAAAGTTGACTACAGGGGGATACAAAAGATGAGCTGGCATTTCGCAAAATGCGGAACCGCAAATGGAACATACGAAAACAAGCAACTA
>NW_008752004.1:373900-378088 GCF_000715545.1 Opisthorchis viverrini | reverse complement strand
TCATTAGACAAAATTGTTTCTTATTTCGGGCAGTAGCTACGCGGAATGAACTTCCTCCGACGGTTGTCCACGCTCCTTCTGGAACCCAGTTTATAGCACTATTAGATATTTGTTTATGCGAATCCTCGCGCTGGCGAGCATACTGCCCCGCGCTGAGAACATAAAGAGCAGTGCTACACCCTTTTTTCACTTGTGCCTTTCAGGTGAACGACAGCCACTGACCGACAAGAACAAAACCGACCCGGGAAACTTGGGCAAAAGCCTCGATCCTGTGTATCAATCCGTGAATCCGTGAATTGACTCTGTAAAGAGATTATGCAGCGAACGAATTTTGACAAAATTGTACAAATTCGCCACAAAAATGAAACGAAGGTAAAACGTACCGCGTTTGGGGTTGACCTTAGACGCTGGACGGAGGGAAAAATCCCACCCAGGAGCGTCATCCAAAGCCTTCAACGTACGTATCGGTGTCTGAATCCACGACTCTGCTCATCCAAGTGGACTGACCTTGTAATTGCACTGGTGTTTAGCGCCTGACGTGCCCAGAGGACTGTGCGCCCATTGGTCTATGTGGTGCGCTTTTAACTGGATGGAGCCGGGTCCCACGCTTGTCATGTTTGCTCTTGCTTGTCCTGTAGATCTTGACATGAGAGTCCTGTGTGAAGGTCGGTGGTCGTGATCTACGAAATGTCCAATACTTTGATCTGAAACAGTTAAAACTGATCTCTTTTGTATCAGTGTTCACGGTTTGTGGTATGAGCGGATAATTGGCTATAGGGCCACCTTCTTTTGGGCAGGTAGATGAGAACGCAGTTTTATCAAATGCTTTACTTATGGTACGCAAACTTAGCCCATGTCCCTCACCAAATCAGGACCATCGACCAGTTGACTCTCTTGCCGCCACTTACGTACATCGTGAGGAACCTGTAAAGGAAACAAGATTTGATTGAGCGTCAGTTGTCAGCCATTTGTCTATTGCGGGCAGTGTAGTATCTGAATCTATCTCGTTACCGCCTTCCAGCTTCCAAACAGTCTTTGAATTCGGTGGGTCTGCTCATAGGTTGAGTTTCCGCTCTCAACTATGTCATGAGCCGTCATTGTTGACAGCATTGCGCCAGTACTACATACTGAAGCTTGACCGTCATACAACCATGGGGATGGAGCCCAGAGTAAAGAATGGAAAGAAAAGGAAAGGGTAGGAACGTAGTTCGAAGATGCCCTATGTCTTCAAAGAAATCGATCAAGAGTAAGGTGCCTACGCCTTCGGACAACGTTGAAATAAACATCTGGGTATATCAAAGAAAGGCGGTGTCAGCGGTATTGCTCCATATTCCTTTTCAAACCTCACCGGACACAAACCCAGCGTGCGTTAGCTAGGTAGAAGATAGATAGTGGATAGAAGCTCGAGATAGTTTGGGGGTTAAAGCGCACGATTACTCACCGTAGTTCGAACCCAACCTCAACATCTCGACCGCTCATGTTTGGGCTTGGGCAACATGACAGTAGCCCTCGTGCTTCTTTCGGGCGGCACCGAAAGGGCGTTACAGCTGAACGATAGGTAGTTAGGGTGGGAAGTAACAGAATGCACCACTGCAATAGGCTGCGTACCATGTCCTGCAGAGTATTCAAGCACCTACAAACGGGATCACGTGGGACCCAGTTAGAGGGACGGTTTAAAATTCTAGCAAACTGGAACTTGACTGCTCATCATTGCGCATTTGAGTTTGGCACTCGTCTGTCAAACCACGGTGACAGTCCATTTAGCGGTTCCAATAATGAAACGGAATTATAACTGTTGTTGGTAGTGGTCCACAAATGACAAGGATGTCCGTAGATCTTTGACGGTCAGTGGGACTGAGTAGTCCTGCTTCGTCACAAACACGGTGCTGTTTCCATTCCATCCTCAGATACATCGTGTCCTACACAAGCAACCTTCGACTCGGACCACGTGCAATTTTCAGACTTTCAAATTACCTTTGGCTTTGATTTGCATCTTGTTAACCTCCTGGATATCAGCCATATAAAACAGGAGTTGTGGTTGAGGATTGTCATGGACGTCCATCACCCTTTGAAACGTTACTGAAACTGTTTTCAGTCCGAATGGCTTTTTCGAACACTCTACAGCGTTTTGTAAAAGGCGTTTTTTGGGTTGGTTTATTTTCCTGATCTGTCAGTAACCGGACTAGAGATCGAGTTTTGAAGGCTCGCGGCTCTATTGCATGCGTTTAGTGGCTGCTGTTAGATGTGAATTTGGGTAAGCATCTGACTTGGTCGCGTTACTTAGATGATGGTAGTCTTAACACATCCGGTGTGGTTCGTCTTTCTTAGGCTTTAGGAACTCCGTTGATGAGGCTGCGCGTGTGCTCGGCCGTATGGTGCCTGATTCCTGTTCAGTTTTCAGCATTGCAGCTAGTGTCCCTCAAGCGATGCGGCGTATTGTAGGTTGCACTCACGAGGTTCTTGTTACTGTCCTGGTGGTGGTGCATTTTTTCACACTTCTAAAGCCGCCTGCTTTGCCTTAAACGCCTTCTGAAATCCCTTAAGTTTTAATCGTGTTACTCGTCCATGCGCATGACAATGCTCTTTCTGTATACCTGCTAACTACTGGACGGCTTTTCTATTTTGTACTCCCCTCCGATTGATCCAGGTAGGCCCATATATATCCTAAATCCGCCCCCGGTTGGTAGATCGGTGCGGGAGCATTTCCCCGCAATGCACGGAACGTTATTTTCCCCAGATAAATCCAAAGAGCACGATCAAAGCAGAACACAGACTCACCGTCCTTCGAAACTACTGGTGGAGGCTCATTTGACGATGCATCGGGCAGACATTTCAACGCAAATGCTTATTAGTGCTTCCTAAAATAACGGGGAACCCAAAACGACAGATCACCGGGGGGGGGAGGGGGGGGGGGGGGGGGGGGGGGGGGGGTTATGCCACCCGGTGATCTGAACATTCGTTTTTGTTTTACGCTAGGTTTTCAACAGTAGCTTTGCTCGACTCACTAGCAGACCTCCTAAGTCCTCTTTTGCGGACATCCTGCAGCAACTCCCGCGCATCCCAGACTACACCAGTCACTCCCACCTCCTTAGGTTTCTGGTCCACCGACCTTCTGTTCATACAAAAGCTTTTGAAATAGTGTCTTATTGACCGATGGGGAACCGCCTCACATCAGGAAATGACGGCAACCGTTCTGAAGCCGGGTGGTTTCTGTGTACAGACTCAGAAGCTGCCTGCTTCCTCCTAACAATGATCTATGTCCTCCGTGAAGGTCACTGTAAAGCTTTACACTGGTAAGTTTCTTTGACATCGTCGCAAAGCTTGCCTACTACCGAAAGATGAGCTCGTAACTTGGGTCTATGGGAGAAATTTTAATGAAAACGGTATAACAGCACAACCTGAATGACCGGCAGTCTAGAAGTTAACCTCACTATCGGGATCTGGTAGCCATGTGTTCATTGTGACTATGTGGTTGCTTAGCAGTGGGGGCTTTCCGGATAAGACAACCTAGCTCACTTTGACCAAGCTCAAAACTACTTGGAAACCAAGCGGTGGTCGCCACACGTTTTCAAAAAGCACTCACTATTACCTTTGATGCTTAGATCAGTCACTCGAGCGCGTATTTACTGACCAGAAGGTCCTTGAATCGAACCCGATCTCTACATTTCGACTTACCCTGTCTAAGCTCAGACAAACTGACAGTTAGCATGGCAGTTAGGCGCCGAAAGGGTGCCACAAAGGGTATCATCTTCATCATCGACAGCATGACATCAGTGTTCAATACCGATGCTTCACTGCCGTACAAGCATGATTTATTTGAAAGCCTTATTGCAAAGAAAAGAGTTAATCTGGACAGCGACGGGACTTAGTGCTAGCTTATCACAATTATTCCGAGGTGTCTACACCTCCAGACATTCACTCAGGCGATCTGGATAGAAACTGACAACAATAACGTCACTGACATCGGTTGGCAGCCATATCTTGTAGTGTCTCCAACTAGGCACAGTGAAGATCACGCGGTCTCCATCCTGGAAGGCGAATAGCACCGACAGCACCCAAGCGTTTCGTGATCTCCTTCATAGTCCTCTGCCAAGTCAAGGGTTGGCCACCTCGCTGTTTACGCCACTCTGAATTGGGTATGGAGAACAGCACTCTTCGGCAAACGATGGTTCGGCATACGCAACACAT
>NW_008752004.1:352181-369606 GCF_000715545.1 Opisthorchis viverrini | reverse complement strand
CTGAAGATGTCGGCACCATGTGACGAGCAGATGCTGCACGCAAAACCGATGCATGACGAACGGAGTCATCAGTCCTAAGTACTGGACCTAAAAGGAGGGAGTTAATAATGGAGTGGGGAGAGGAGGAAGAAAAAGTATATGAAAAAGAAAGAAGGGAGGCGTCAGCAGTAGTCTGTTTTCGCTTACCCGTCCTGCTGTGTGCAGCAAGTAAGGCGACCCGGCTGATGGCACCACGCAACGGCCGATGTGGCATGAGAGTATTGTGAATTGTGAGTGTCATGGTTGTACGAGAGCTGGGATACTGCCAGGGCGCCCACACCTGACAGGAGGATGATTAGGGTCCTCAACCAAAGCCTTTGGCTCAAAAGCCTAACCGCAAGGCAGCGGTGTTTGGCGGGAAATGCAACTGCATTACCATTTCTACGGAACAAGTCGCCACATGTTTCAACCCCCAACCTGGAGGACCAGGAGACTGTGTTCGTCAGACCCCTAACCATTGACCAACCTGGTATGAGAGACTCTGAGTGTCATGGGACACTCCCCATAGCTCATTGGATCGTTGAGGTGCGCAAACCGTCACACCACAGTAAGGTTCAGTCTCTTCGTGACGGGTATCACAATTTTTTAGTTTACCGAAGCGTGCCTTTGAGGAACTAAAGCGTTCTGCTTGTGCTCTGAAGTCTCCAGCTATGACTACTGCATTAGAGCTCTTCGTAATGGATAGGTGTTAGTTCCAGATAGGAAGTACCGTTCACCGAACCGGGGCTACTATTTTGTGGTGCATAATTAGGAATCGCAAGTAGGGATATATTGGTTTCCGATTATTGCAGGTTCTTATGAGGAACAGACGGTCGGACAGCACAGATTCCGCTATTTACGGGTATCTATTCGGGCCATTCACGAACTAGGGGTTATGCAAACACCAGCAGATCCTGCTGCGACAGCTACATAATCTCGTTTTTGGTGTCTAGACATTGAACTTGCTGTAAGCTCCATCGCGATGCTTTGTTCAGGTGTTCAGCAGATGTCTGTTCTAAAGTGCACGCGGACTCGGTTTGCTGGTTAATTTGCTCAAGAGTTCACCCGTTAGAGGCTGTAATAAAGACAGGAGAGCGATTTGATTGATTTGACTGGTTGTTGATTGAATAGTTTGATCCATCGCCCCTAGAAGCCTGGTGGATCTGCCTACACTCGAACCTGTAGAAGAGTGCCTTGTATACCCGTCAAGAAGTGACTGGATCTTGCCGCAGTGTGACGGTCTGCGTACCTCCATAACACAATGGGCTGTACTGGGGATTGTACGTTTGACAGTCACATGCCTACCATAGTCTCCTGGTCCTTCCGATTGGGGGTCGCAACATGTATGGCGACTTGCTCCTTAAAAGTGAATGCTGTCCTGGCGGTGTTACACTAACCCCTTTGAGCTCGAGATGACTCAGTAGTTAGGGCGCGAACCTACTGATCGGGAGATCCCTGGTTCGAAAGCAACCTTGCTACCTCGACTCCTGTCTAGGTTTGTGAAGCCTGGCAGTATCCCATCCTTCGTGCTTCTTTCGGGTGGCATGGCAGCTAGAACCGAAAAGTTGCCACAGCCGGAGGACTTACCAACCACCGCTCCCTTACAGTTAGGCTTTTGAGTCAGAAGCCTTGATTGAGGACTCTACTCGTCTTCCTGTCTAGGTCTCCGGCCCTTGCCGGTATCCCAGCGGACTAGTTGAAGACTAACAATTGATCTCCAAGGTTTGGTTGTGTGTTCCGTTTCCCGTTTTCCGGTGATCGAAACTAGCAACTGAAACTAAGCTACCTATGGTACATGGTTTATAGCTGACAAACTGAATGTTTATTCATTTATGTAGGTAATAAGAATCATTCAGCTGTAACACCCTTTCAGTGATTAGTTGCCATGCCACCCGAATGAAGCATGAGGGCTGGGATACTACCAAGTTGCCCAAGCCTAGACAGCGGAAGTCGAGAGGTGGAGGTCGGGTCCTTCCGGACTCTCCGGTCAGTAAATTCGCGCTATAACTACTGAGCCAGCTCGCCCCCCTGCGGGTACTAAAGGTTTGTGTAATCTGCGCACGGGACCTAATGAGTTTTGTGTTTTTGCCCTAGGCAATTTTTATTCATCGTGTCAGTTCAGAGTTGTTCATCGAACTTTTTTTTCGTTTCAGACGCCGTGTAATGCGCTTTCTTAAAAAGCACCTCTCATCTATTCTCACTACTATGAGGACTCTATCTTCCTGTCTAGGTCTCCGGCCCTTGCCGGTATCCCAGCGGACTAGTTGAAGACTAACAATTGATCTCCAAGGTTTGGTTGTGTGTTCCGTTTCCCGTTTTCCGGTGATCGAAACTAGCAACTGAAACTAAGCTACCTATGGTACATGGTTTATAGCTGACAAACTGAATGTTTATTCATTTATGTAGGTAATAAGAATCATTCAGCTGTAACACCCTTTCAGTGATTAGCTGCCATGCCACCCGAATGAAGCATGAGGGCTGGGATACTACCAAGTTGCCCAAGCCTAGACAGCGGAAGTCGAGAGGTGGAGGTCGGGTCCTTCCGGACTCTCCGGTCAGTAAATTCGCGCTATAACTACTGAGCCAGCTCGCCCCCCTGCGGGTACTAAAGGTTTGTGTAATCTGCGCACGGGACCTAATGAGTTTTGTGTTTTTGCCCTAGGCAATTTTTATTCATCGTGTCAGTTCAGAGTTGTTCATCGAACTTTTTTTTCGTTTCAGACGCCGTGTAATGCGCTTTCTTAAAAAGCACCTCTCATCTATTCTCACTACTATTCAGAATTTCACCAAGGTTGCTGCACCGGGAGGCAGAAGCAAACGCTTGTACGAAATACAGGAGCATTATATGTCAACTGAATCATGCCTAAAGGTGGATGAATCAGATAGGGTTTTGGGTTATGCTTCCAAGAAAGTTTGTCTTATTTTATTCCAAGTAAGCAATCCATCTACAGGACTGCCACGAGGTTATAGACGGTGCAACCCCACCTTTACACCGGGCCTTCAGCTTGTTCTTATTTCGAAAACTTCAACCCTGCCTACCGGATTCTCCTCTACAGCTACTTATACAACGTCGAGCTGCGTCGAAGTTTACCTAATAGCTGACAGAATGTTTATTCATTTATGTAGGTAATAAGAATCATTCAGCTGTAACACCCTTTCAGTGATTAGCTGCCATGCCACCCGAATGAAGCATGAGGGCTGGGATACTACCAGGTTGCCCAAGCCTAGACAGCGGAAGTCGAGAGGTGGAAGTCGGGTCCTTCCGGACTCTCCGGTCAGTAAATTCGCGCTATAACTACTGAGCCAGCTCGCCCCCCTGCGGGTACTAAAGGTTTGTGTAATCTGCGCACGGGACCTAATCAGTTTTGTGTTTTTGCCCTAGGCAATTTTTATTCATCATGTCAGTTCAGAGTTATTCATCGAACTTTTTTTTCGTTTCAGACGCCGTGTAATGCGCTTTCTTAAAAAGCACCTCTCATCTATTCTCACTACTATTCAGAATTTCACCAAGGTTGCTGCACCGGGAGGCAGAAGCAAACGCTTGTACGAAATACAGGAGCATTATATGTCAACTGAATCATGCCTAAAGGTGGATGAATCAGATAGGGTGTTGGGTTATGCTTCCAAGAAAGTTTGTCTTATTTTATTCCAAGTAAGCAATCCATCTACAGGACTGCCACGAGGTTATAGACGGTGCAACCCCACCTTTACACCGGGCCTTCAGCTTGTTCTTATTTCGAAAACTTCAACCCTGCCTACCGGATTCTCCTCTACAGCTACTTATACAGCGTCGAGCTGCGTCGAAGTTTACCTATCCGAATCTGTGGTCTAACACATGCTGCAGTCATCCTATTGTAAATCTGCCGTCGGAGCTGGTTGAAGAAAATGCCTTGGGGGTGAGATTAGCAGCACAGCGGAAGGTAAGTATGTGTGCTTTTCCTCTGTTTGTGTTTTCTGTCGCCGTTTCGGCGAAATTACATATGAAATTACATATGAACACTCGATGATGATACATTTGTAGGTGTCTTTCTGCAATAAACTATGGCCCATTGTTTATAGGCGATCGCTGTCGATCTCGTACGGTGTTGAGTAGGTACACTTGTATGCGTGTAAACCGTGTAGCTGTAGTTAATCGATATAATTCGCTACGAGTTTCCCACGTTAATACTAACTACTTTGATCCTGGACAACAAGTTTGAATTGATGAGGAATTATTTGGGAGCAGCTAATGGGTCGGTCGATCCAGGTATTCAGGTTTGAAAACAAACAGGGAGACACTACGTCTTTCAATAAACCGAAGGGTATGCAGCGCTTCAGTCCCACTGCATGATTGGTCCACATCAAATGATTCACCGGCTTTGCGCAAATGGTGTGTCGTGTATGAACAACACACTGACGAATCGGAATCTAACCATATGTGTACACACACCGCCGAGCAGGCACACCAGTTCCTGCTAGACTGACACCACTTGGCCACTGAGTTGTCTAGATGTCCAGCCGATGTCTAGCTGCGATAGTTCCGGGATCCTCCCAGTGCGTTTTGGTTTTGTGAAAGAAACCATTGACGTTTCATGCCTATTTTGATGTCTCTCTAAATCATGAGTCTCTTGAGGTTGATACAAATGCGACAGCGAAGCATCGTTGGTGAACACTGATGTCATACTGTTGATTGTGATGATGACGATGATGATGATGATGATGATGGTGATGATGATGATGATGATGATGATGACGATGATGATGATACATCTGCTGTTGCTTGGTAGCTGAAGCGAGACCATTCATTCTTCCATAAAACACTACCCGTCGAACAAAACTAATCAGCGTTAATTGCGGAGTCGGATAAGAGGAAATGAATTGTTACTTCTTATTTTAGTGAACAGTCTGAGGGACCACCAGCTTGGAGGCCAACCGACTGAACACATACCTTGCATAGGCCGTGAGTGTGCTGTGAGTATGGGTTGTATAGCAGTCCCTAGACAACCAAAAAATCGTCCGGCTGTAGCACCCTTGCGGTGCCTAACTGCCATGCCGCCCGAAGGTTGCACGAGGGCTGGGATACTGCCAGGTTGCCAAAGCCTAGACAGGGGAAGTCGAGAGGCAGAGGTCGGGTTCAAGCCATGAACCTTCTGGTCAGTAAACTCGCGCTCTAACCAATTGGGCCATCTCGCTCCAGGACAACCAGCTGATATATGGAACCGGTAACGTGCTTACTATCAGAGTTGTTTGCCTCGTCCCTTAGCGTCTTTCGTATTTCATGCCTTCGCACATCTCAAGTGGACCTGCCGCTGTCTGGTCCAGACTGTTTGGATGTTTGTGGCATGTTAGCCTCAAATCCCTTTCTCTTTTTGTTGTGGGTCACTAAATAGAATGACTTGGTCGTACTTCAGTTTAGTACCAGTGTTCTGACACTGGTGAGATGGCTGTGGTTGGAGCGCAGATTTATTGAATGGAAGGTCCATGGTTTGAAACCGACCTCTGCATCTCGACTTCTCCTGTCTAGGTTTGGGCAGTCTGGTAATATTCCAGCCCTCGTACTTCCTCCGATGGCAGACGGCTAGGCATCGAAAGGGTGTTACAGCTGAATGATTGAAGGAACACTGATGTTTCTTTCAACGGTAATGACAACAACAAGCGCGTGCTTGACGCAACATGATAAAAGCATTGACCTGGTGGATCCGATGATTCGGACGTTCAGATGAAGAACGAGCGCACCGATTTCGCATTTTCGAATTTGGACGGTCGGGTTTCCGTTGAGAGCGATAGATGCTCGAAGTACAGCTAAGCATCGCACACAGTACTGGAACCGGGCAGGCGAAAAACGTCACAAACGTGATTGCTGTTCAGCTTTTCAGGACGCACTTACTCCGTTACCACTTGACCCGGTTATTGGCTTTCTGTGTGTTTTTCGCACGCCATAGTAGGCTTCGAGCTCGAGGTTGTTCCGTTGGTAAGGTGTGAACTTACTGACCCAACCTCTTCATCTCTGATACTGGGCAACTAGGCAGTAACTCAGCGCTCGTGCTTCCTTCGGGTGGCATGGGGACAATGCATCGAAACGGTATTTCAGCTGGATGGTATGTTTTTCGCGTTTTGATTCAGTTTTGTTTCGGCAACTGCAGATTCCGTTTTTCGGGCAGTGATGTGGCAATCGAGAAGGGAAAGGAGGTAGTGAGCTTCGTAGTTTCAACGAAGAATGGAGAATGAACCCTTTTTTGTGCAAGACACTGAAGCGTTCTTAAGCCGTGAGACGTGGCGACATTCTGTCATGCTGTAAATTTCCTTTGGATCAACTTCTGCTCGTCACATATCTTGTAGGCAAGGTGAGATAAGATATCATCAAGTACTCTATGGAAGACGTTCATTTGTATCTTTCGTCGCGAAACTTGTACTCCCTCCAATAAACGTCATCTGATCCCGTACACACCATTGCTGTCAGTTTGAAACATCCCTTGTATGGTAGTTCGGACTTTCGTACTTGAATGCGATAGATATTTGTCACGGTTTTGCGAACTTTAAACTAAGATTGGCATGTGTGGAGATTTAGTGGCCTACACGTGACAATTTTAACGCTCGGTTTTATGCTGGTTGTGTAAATTGTATCTAGCATGCGGATACATTGGCCCTAAAGCCGCCGTTGATCGGAATGGTCTCTCTAGTGGCGGAGGATAGAAACTGTTCTAGTAGCTGTTCCTTCATGCGCCTAATTCTACCGCATCAGTGCCTGTTCTTTAATTCTAGAATGAGGACGGTGTAGTTTTTGATTCGGTGACCCATTTACCTAGGCCCCCCGAGAACAGAGAAGCGTCAACGGCAGTTTAACGGGACATGCCAGTGCGATCACTGTTGAAGGTTGGTTTCTGCAGCGGTCACGAGGGTTCACCGTACCTGCCGGCTGTGATGGCCAGTAATTGAAAATTTTTATAGATCGCTGTTCCGGAAAGTGATTTTGGGCTAGCGAACCCACCCGTGTAGACCATTCATTTGCGCACGTTAGTCAGTGAGTATCTTACGATGATCTTTTGATCCCTCTTAGTATAACACACGTATCGAACAAGTGCTGAGAGCCTTCCAGAAACGGATAAGACAAGTACACGTTGGGCTTTTTCTCCTGAGAACATACAGCTTCGGTATCTAGCCAGATGTTGGACCAGGAACTGGTCTTCATTCTTGTGTAAATGCAGTTAGGAGCGGATAAAACAAGTACACGTTGAGCTTTTTCTCTTGAGAACATACAGCTTCGGTATCTAGTCAGATGTTGGACCAGGAACTAGTCTTCATTCTTGTGTAAATGCAGTTAGGAGGGGTTGTGCCAACTGTCTTGGCATACAGGCTAATTTTTTGCCCGTCAACTGTTATAGAGGCTTGTACAATGGTCTTCCTTAAAACCGGAATCTAGTGAGCTCTCTATAGCTAATGAGGCAGTTTCTAGATGGATTGTACCTGTCAGTGTATGTTGCTCTCATGTATGCTTGTGGTGGATACTGACTCTGACGTAACTTTTAGTAATTACACTTTTTCAGATCGAACACGAGCTAGGGATGCGTTCTGAATCCGTCGTCCCTTTATCTTCCCTTCACTTCCTCACACGATTCATTTATTCCGCACCAAATGAACCGTCAGACAATTCTCAGTGGGCTGAACATGAGATGGACTACATTTTGGTCAGTATTCTGGATCCGAAAATAGGTAGGTTGTCCTCGGTTTAGGACTTGGTCCTTTCAGCGACTGCATTCCCTACCGTAGTTCCCTACACAACCAAAACAAGTGATTGTATCTACCTATGGCCAGCCTGAACTTCCTAAAGCATCTTGTTGGATGCAATTTCATCCCTGACTACCAACAACCACTTTTGGAACCATAAGTCCGGTCTTTTAACCTGATCGTTCGGTCCATTCCCGTCGCCTTTGTCAAACGAGCTTTCCCACATCAAGGGAGTTGACAAAATCAGAAGAACGATTTTCTAAGAAAGGTATTGTCGGGGACTTTCCTCAGAATGAAGGATTGAGACCGAACTACTTGTGATGTTTTCATCCGTTTACTATCAGGTAACTTTCTCAGTTCCATTGAATGAGCCGTCCTTCTAGCTGTTCTGGGGACCCTGGCGTTAGAAGAAATTCGGGATGTATTTCATTGTTTTTCGGGATTATCGACGAATCCTTGTACATAGCCTGCTTTCCGGACCGACCAAACTTAGTAGCTCTAGTTAAATGCAGAATTGCTGTAAAATCACTGGATCAGACAGAGCTGACAATATTTATTTTTTTCTTACCTTTGGCGTGTTCCTTCCGCGACAGTTACAGTCTCTGTCGCTTTTGTTCCTCATCGTCGACACTCATTATTGTCCGATCTACGAAGGTTCTCTTTTCAAGAGGCCTGTCGCAAGCCGGCGACCAATGAGTGAGGGCATCAATTTTCTCATCTTCGCTGTCCGTCGATGTGTTGCTTGGCCATTTGTGAATGTCACCGGGAAAGTTTCCGAAAACTACACATTCCAGACTATGAACGTGTGTTTGAAGAAAAAATCTCCACGAATCGCGCGGTCGCATCAATCGCAGTCACCCAGGTCGACTAGAATGTCCTCACTTGCACGTACCGTCTTTTGCTACTTACTCAGTTTTGTTTATTTGAGTCCAGCAGGGGGCAAGAACAAACTGCAGTTTGTCCTCATCATAACGATGCATCCACCTTTCGTCACCCTCGGGAGCGATCGCTTTACATTTCCCATATTTTTAGATAATATTGTTATCAGACATGCATCGAAAAGACAAACCCATTTAAACAGGACTTTATGTTCGATTTTATCCAAGGCCTTATTCCCAATTAACCCCAAAAGTTACGTTTCTAATTATTTCGGAGTTTCACCTAGATTTTTTTGTATCCTACGTAGTAGTAACAAAGACGTTTTGAGACTTTGAAAAACTGTCGTCCTTTCAAACAAGGATGATCTAGAGAAGGTGGCTATTTTTTGTGTACCAACGGGGTTGCGAAGTGACTACGGGAGGGAAAACATGACAAACCGAAGCGAAAATAACGTGACTCGTGTTTTGAGAAAAATAGGTCCTTATGGATATCGGAAAATTTGGGAATTTAGGCTGGAGGTAATAAAAAACCCAAATATGAACCAGAATGGAATGTTAGCATTAGACACACCTTCCATCGGTATTCCGCTTGCAGAACTATAATTTAGGCTGACGTAATAAAAAACCCAAATATGAACCAGAATGGAATGTTAGCATTAGACACACCTTCCAGCGGTATTCCGCTTGCAGAACTATCTCTGTAACTACGTCAGAGCTCACAGTGTGAGTTTATCGATTACGAACATGACGGAGCCAATGTATGGTTAGTGTTTGGGTTTAGTTTGATGGTAGACCGTACAGACAAGTAGGTGGCGGTGCAACGGAGTCCCAACTGGGACCGAAATTGTCGTCGAATTAATGAGGTGTCTGGGAATTTGAAGTCTCCAATAGAGTATTCAGCGGTACCTAATTCACGATGTGGGGACGATATGTACGCCATAACGGGCGTTTCCTCACTCGTCTTCGACATCTTGAAGCAGTTACTCTAGTTTGCAGTTGAGTTCTCGTAGGGTAGGATGACAGGGCAGTGCATAGATTTCGATTACTTTGTTTAATCTAATAGGGTGGTAGAGCGAAAAACCGTTGCTACGGAAGTGAGACACAGCAGAAGTGGTTACTGGCTAACAATCTCTGCTGATAAGATTTCCCGAACCGATTTACTTGAAAATACGTGGAAAGTAGGCTGCAGCGGGACCAACTGATTTTAATGGAGGCAATGGTCAGTTTTCATGTGTTTTTCACAGATCTAGTGGCAAGCTGTCTATTATATCGAACGTCAGACATTTCCGGCGACAATATGTGGAACCTTGTTTACAATGATCCCGCTAATATTTGCCGGTGTTAAGGACAGATTACCCATGGAAGCACACAGTTTGGTGATCTGTTCGTTTTTTGCTGATCAGTTTGGATGAATGGCCGGGTAATTTTATAAAAGAAGCATGAGGTGTAGGGAAATTGCTACAGACTATGTGGCTGTGCAACCAATCAACACGTCTGAAGCAACACTAATTTGCGCGCACAAGCCTACAGTATGCGATGAAAAACGTTTTGTTGAAGCACCGAAGTTGTCACAGTCTTTGGCTCATGCAACTGATTGCTGCGTAGATTGGTCGATGGGGTCTTAGTTTTCGGTGCATTTGAAAAGTTGTGCTCGTTCGTTTCGTTTGGTGGTATATCGATTAATTCATCCAGATGTCGACAACTGGTGAAGGGATCTCGAGGACCTGAGTGCTGATCAACCTTTGTGTTCTCTATTGGGAATGTCATTTTTACTGACTCCCATGTGTGTGGTAATAAGCGATTTCACCGTGTACGTTCTTGATTTCCTGTTGATTGCGCGACTGTGCACACTTCTCTGAGTCAGTAGTACTTTTTTCTAGAGATTTTGTCCAAAAGATCGTTCCCGAGCGCTTTGTACCTTCGCATCCTAACCCTACGCCCGAGAATACTTCCTTTCACTTCAGCTTTCTTTCAGCTTTGGCTTGTACCGGAAAGTTGTTTGCTACTTTTGCTGACTTTTCTGCTTTTTTTTGCGCAAATTCCTCACCTCAGNCCTTCAGCTTTGGCTTGTACCGGAAAATTGTTTGCTACTTTTGCTGACTTTTCTGCTTTTTTTTTGCGCAAATTCCTCAGTATATTAGGATTACATCATAGGCTATCTGGAATTCTGTTCCGATCAGTACCCCTTATTTAAGTTCACTTTGCCTGGTGGTAATCAGTTCCTAACTTAAACCAAATTCCAACGGTAAAACGAGCTTGCAAAATGGGACAACGAGTCGATGTCCTACACTTTTCAGAGCTCGTGACGAGACGTCTAAGCTACACTGGCAATAAAACAGTCATAGGCAAAAATTGTAAAAGGTGGCCTGTCTTGAAGCAGCTCTGTGGCAGCAGACTCAATGCAAGCACGAGAATCTCAATTATTAGTTCTTCAGGATGTCTCCTACTCCGTCCTCAGAAACACCATTTTTATCTCCCTAGTCGACGATCGTCCTACATGATGGGAATTGCCCTGTTATGTTGTTTCCGGATGTTTAAAAAGATATACAGTCCCTTCCCAGCTGTTGATTAATCCAGACTTGTCTTTCTGGATCAATTCGGCTCATTGAGCGCGCTTCCCATTGGTTTAGGCCTTTTGAAAGAATATCCAGCTTACTCATAGACGCTCGCGCTGTATGCTTGGTGTTTGTGCATTGGTTTGCTCCAGAACCCATCATCGTCGTCATCACCATCGACGACACATCAGTGTTCAGCACTGATAATTCGCTACCTTGCACTCACAATTCGTCTGAAAGCCTTGCGAAGAGAAGGATAAATGTGAATGAAGAAGGGATTAGTGCTATTCTGTCACAATCATTCCTGGATTCCTATAACTCCAAACACCCATTCAGGTAATCTGGATAGAAACTGACAACTAGAACGCCGTCGACATTGATTAGCTGTCATATCTTGTAGCGTCTGCAACCATGCTCAGTGAGAATCACGCGGACCTCATCCTAGAAGGTGATTCGTACTGACAATGCCCGGACCTGGTAATCGATTTACTTTACCTCTGCCGGGTCAAAGGTTTACCACTTTTCTGCCTTATCAGAATCGGATACGGACAATGGCACTCTTCGGCAAACGGTGACTCGCTGCCTGCAATACATTTCCAAACTACCACAGCTTTTGGCGCTGGACGCATTCCTTGATCGAACTTCCTGTTGCACATCCGAATACTCATTTTCTGATTGCCTGTCGGAAACCTGGAGGCGTCTTGGTTCCGCTTGGAAGTCTTCTTTTCTAAGATGTAGGCAAACTGACCAAATAGGAGCTACCTAAGAACTTCACTCCTTCCTTGAACAATGCAGGTTAGAGGTCTTCCAAAACAGGATCGGTGCCGCTTAATAGAAGATATGCAGCTATAAGTCTCAGAGATTGTAGGGGGTTCCAGGTTCTGCTGCCGTTTGAGGATCCAGGTTAGTGGCAACAGATGGCCACGAAAATTGTTTAAAGTATGTGGCCGATGTTGCGCCACCTTGATCTTTCATGCTTGTGCTCACAGGCGGTTTCAGGAGAGCGACCAGGCAGGACAACTTGAATATTCCTCTGGAATTCATGGCCCTCTGGACTCTTCCATTTTTTAGCGTTTCGTGTCCACCAAGCTTTACGATAGATGCTCGCTGAGTTTCATCTGATTTCCGTTAATCCATCGGATCGAATTATGTTCGGGACCGGCAGAGGCGTTTCTCCGAGATTCAGTCAGCGCCACTGTTTTGTCCGGTATCCAGTGTTCCAGGTGACGTGGTAGCGCCGTGCCACAATGGAACACCTAATATTGTGTAAGAATGGGGTGATCTCGTTCAAGTTAGAATTGACGGTGCGACATTTAGAAGAGTCCAGAAGACGGTCCTGGTAAATTAGTCTAACTTCGACATCTGCCGGCCTGTCATTTTCTAAGCCATTAGTCCGTCCCATATGTT
Organism: Opisthorchis viverrini; assembly: GCF_000715545.1. Classification (NCBI taxonomy): domain Eukaryota; kingdom Metazoa; phylum Platyhelminthes; class Trematoda; order Opisthorchiida; family Opisthorchiidae; genus Opisthorchis; species Opisthorchis viverrini. Next base: position 357,044 of record NW_008752004.1, on the reverse strand, counting down.
CCGTTACGCAGTTGCCGGAGTGTAGATATTACCACAGTGTCCTCTATAGAGGTCAGATCTCTTACCAAGCTTTCAGAAGTAGGGTGGATGGCTGGAAATAGACTATCTTTCATAACTTTCCTCATTAAAACCCGGCCAACTTCCAACGTTCTCAACAGTGGGATTGCGGTGACAGGGAGCCTCGTTATTCCGGCATGGCCACGACGGTGAATGCGTCTCATCCTACGCGCACTACTACCCTCCGGCCGACTACTGCCGTCGTGTTTTTCTGTAGTTTAAATTTTTATCAGATAAGCTAGAACGTATGTTCCAAGGGGCACCCAAATAGAGTTACGCGAGTTCCACAAATTCCAAATATAGGTCATATCTTATTGGAAACACAGGTGAAGTGTCTTAAACTTATTGGTTTATCCAATCATTGCTAAGAGATACCTTTAGTGCTCTTAAGCTTCGCCGGAGTGGACCTTAGTACATTGTTGATAGTAGAAGCTCGCGAGAAGAAATCCATGGACCCAAAATTGTAAGGCGATTGTCGTGTGTTCATCAATACAGCAACCACCACAACTTGATTAACTTTTAACAAATGACCTAGTTACTCACTCTTCTTTCCTTGATTTTGTGCACTATTAAGAGAGATGACCACATCCACAGACCTATTTGAAATTTTTACCAATCAGATCTCGCAGCAATAAAAAAAATCATTCAGCTGTTGCATGCCTTCGGTGCCTAGCTGCCCAGCCAACGGAAAGAGGCATAAGGACTGGGATACCGCCAGGTTGCCCAAACCTAGACAGGAGCAATCGAGATCCTGAGATTGGGTTCGAACCATTGACATTCCGGTGAGTAAGTTCGCTCCTTAACCACTGAGCTATCTCGATCAATAAGGGACATTCGTTTTAGTTCAAACTGTCGTCCGTGGGAACAAACTAAACCAGCCTGGGTTAAGTAGTACTCAGGACAAACGTGATCCCCCTTCGTAAAACATGCACATGTCCTCAGTGCGAACGACGAGCAAAGTTCAGCATCATCTGAGCTCGAGGCTACGAGTAGGATGTTCACTCGCGCCTATGGCTACGGAAATGCGTATTCAAATGTGCGGAAATAATGCAATGCAAAAATCTTGAAAATTAACGAGGCGGAAGTAATGAAACAATCGGGGTGGCGTACCGGAAATTATAAATTACCCCGTAAGTACATGGAAAAAACGAACCAACCACCAACTACCCTTGGAACAATTTCGTTAAGCCGATCTACATTATTGTTGTTGAGAAAAGGTTTTCAGAATTTATATCCTTATCGTATCTTTCTGATGCACCTACTTGTCTCACCACACAGTTTTGTTCAGTCTTTAATGGATGTGTAGTTTACAGAGACAGATGCGGAGGCGTCGAGTCATTTGACAAGCAGTCTTTGTTAGTCTGTTGGACGGTCTTCCGACACAGGTCCAATCTACATAATCTATACGGAAATTGCTTTTATACCTTTTTTCCAAGTTTGATGACCGCAAGGCGGGCCGCCGATCTTTTCGCGGTTCGGGTTTTAATGTTTTACCCTAGAACTTATCTTTCACGGGGCATTTCATTTAAGTACTGCAAGTTCTACCAAAGACGGACCATATCTCATACGAACCGCAGGTCTTCAACTCATCGTTTCATGGGAAGGTTGCCAACAGAGGTGCCTTCAGTGCTTCGGAAATTCCGGATTGATTCCAACTGCATTCTACGTAGCACAAGCTGCGCGTTGATGTTCACTCAACTGCACCCAGGGGTTAAGGCGCTAATTTACTGACCGGAAGGTTTGTCGTTTCAACCCAACCTCTTCATCTCGACTTCCCCTGTCTAGGCTTGAGCGACCTGGCAGTATCTCGGCCCTCGTTCTGCTTTCGGTTGGCATGGCGACTAGGCACCAAAAGAGTTACGGCTGATTGGCTGCTTCCCACTGTGTTTTCCTTCCTTATTGGTGATTCGTCACCAGAGGGAAGGACCGTCTTACTATTGCACTTCCAAATTTGTCCTTTTCCCGTATTTTTAGTGCCGGATTTCTTAAAACTTGAGTCTACCATTTTATTGCGAGGTTGCACCGCGTATCCTTGTATCGGACAGTGGTCGGTAACTATATGTATAAGTGGTATGCATGTATAATCTCTCGTAATGGCTTCGCTCAATGAGATCGACCTGTTCTTTCAGATACAAACCTGGAATCAGGCCTCGTCAAACTGAATCCTGAGGAGGTCAGCGACGTCCAGTGGATAGGGGAGGATGATCTACACAACATATTGTTGCCAACCGGTGTTGAAACTGAACAGCAGGCTGTTAGCAGCAACAACCATTGTGACCTCAAACGACAAGATTTCACCCCTTGGGTACGTGGTCTCGCCTCCTCAGGCTACCTCCGTCGAATTTGGCGGTGGGCTGAGGAACACAGTGCTAATCGCAGCCATGCAATGGACTGCGAATCTAGTAGACCGGCTGTGTTCGACAAAGAAGCCATCATTCGTCTGGATAACTTCTGCAGTTAGCAAACACAAACTCTTGTTTATTTTATTATTTTCTTTTTGGACAATAAAATTTTTAATCTCCTGTCTGTCGATTTCAATCACGTTGGAAAATAAAGGTTCCATATGTTTTACTCAATGTGCGTAGATTGACTATTTCCAGTGGATCACCTTGTCGACCCGCTTTCAAAAGCTCTTTGATTCAGGGATCCTTCCAAGCACCAGTTGGAAATCGTAGTTGGAAGGCCAAACTTCACCTCAAGTTGGACGGTTTCGCCCGTCCGGATTGTTTTGGGATGGAGCAGCTGACCAAAGTATTTAATCGCTAAACCTTAGAGATTATTAATGAGCTTGCGTGCTCCGAAGCCCATATAAAGGTGAGTTTTTCTCTGAAATTTCGGTCTTTAACTTGGAGCGGGAAATTTTCTCCTTGGAGACCATTTCCCCCCATTATGGAAGAATGAGAGCGCTGATTGCCGTTTTTGAGGAGCTTACCACCACTGAAATGGACAAGGAGTCGGTTAATTCACAACAGCTAGAAAAGCACTTGATGAATTGGTTACCATTGATATAATAAAGATAAACAATTGCTAAAGCAGCAACTCCCGTTTGGTGCCTAGCTGCCATGACACCCGAAGGAAGCGCGAGGACTGAGATAATGTGAGGTTGCCTAAGTCTAGACAGGAGAAGTCGAGATGCTGGACTTGGGTTCGAACCACGGACCTTCTGGTCACGAAACTCGCGCATTAAGCACCGAGCTATCTCGACTTACCACCCATCATCTTCACCATCGATACTATAACGTCACTGTTCAACACGGATGCTTCGTTGATGTACAAGCATGGTTTTTTGAAAGCCTTTTTGTGAAGTAAATAATTAAAGTGGGCAAGGAAGGGACTTGCTGGTAGCTACTACAATCATTCCTGGGTGCCTATGCCTCAATACACTCATTCAGGAAATCTGGAGAGAAACCGATAGCGGGTGATAAAAAAGCGCTGATTGCTCTGGCTACTAAACGAAGGACCCTGATGTGACTCCCAGGTTTGCTGAAAGAATTCGGTTGTATGTGGTACATTGTGACGCCTATTCTCGATTTAGCCTAGTTTGGGAACACTGTGCAGTGCGTATCAACCTTGCGAAAGTCAGCATTACTGATTACTTGAAAAGCAATGAGTTTAATTTTTTTATATCTTCACAACTCATCACTTTGTACGGGCTTGGACTAAACATGTTGGTAATCATGAAGTATTTTACAGTCGCATTCTCGCCCAAGGGTATGTTGTTTCCTTCCATCGGCGTATCTTGCTTAATGGTTGTACTGTTTCTGAGCTGGTCTATCCCAAATATCTGGGTATACGGAGAAGTAACCTAGCATTAATTATTTTTACTGGGACGAATGAACCTATCTAGTTTCAACGTACAACTATTTCGGGATTTATTTTGATTTTCACATCGCTGTAGACGGGTTCTACCCGCGGGCCCCATCTTTGTACTCAGCTTCTGTTTTGATGAAAAAGTATGCCAGGAGGCCCATCAAAATGGGTTCAAGTAGAATATAAGGTTGATGTTGACTCGAGGACTGCGCCTACCTGGGTGAAACCGGTCGTGGGCTGTCGAAGAGTTCTCAACAACCTTGTGAGTAGTTTCCCTTATGGTTACAGTTACTTTTCAAGGACTTCATCCAACTCGTAATCTATTAGGTAACATCTCGTGAAAGGCTCAAGTGTCAAGTCTTTGGCCTTAATTATCTGTCGACAAGGATGACGTCATGTGACTGCTGCGTGAACAAAGTGTCTCCCTCTTTTTTAGCTTTTATCTCATGACATTTGAGCAACCACAACCCGGACAAACGAAACCTAGTTTAGTCGTCCCCTCAGCCGCAGTCACACAGTCATCGGAGACCAACAACAATGCATCGTCTGATCCATTGTTGGCCAATTTTTGGACCCAACTGGATCGGATCCAACCTACAGTAAGTATAAATTGCGGTTTCCTATAGTGAAAAGTTTCATTTTTCGGTTAGCATGATTGATGTACTGGGCATATTTGTGTGTCGAAAATAGTTTATCTATCGATGATTCAGAGACCCTTATCTTTTAACCCGGATTCCAGTCTAGGTTTTGGTCACTCCAGAGTCTTTCATGTAAAGGAAAGAGCAAAAGCGATGTAGTCTAGATGTCACAATCACTATACTAGATGACTAGGTTATATGGCTTACCACGTTTCCCCCATAGTTCTTATTCCGATGACTGGAATCAATTTTGGTGACAACTCTCTTCGAAAGACGAACGCAGAATCCACAATAATAAGACTGATCAACTGGTGCCAAAAGTGGGAGAAGATTGTGAGACCATTCCATAGTGTCGTCT